>NW_027529432.1:0-80720 GCF_008692635.1 Crocuta crocuta | reverse complement strand
CCTATGCACGGTGTGTCCCCAACCCGGCCGACCATTTTATTCACAATGCCCCCTGTCGAGGTTGCATAGGCCACGTTTCCGTTGCGGTCCAAGGCCACGGCGCCCACCGTTCCCAGGTTTCTGCCAAAAATAGAGAAGTGACAGGATGAGATGAGAAACACTCCTACAGGTAACAACATAGCTTAAGGGCACTTACATTCCCACACTGGATGTTAATGGCAAGTGGGACACACTTTGACCCCAGTGTTCCCGACTCAGGAAATGGCAAAGCAAGCTTGTTTGCTTTTTATTCTGCAGGTCGGGTAGATTACTAGACACTCCTTTAGACCTCTGCTTGGAACACATCTGATCCCAGCACCTCTGACCTCTAGCTGTGTGACTGAGTTGCTAAGTTTTCCGCTCTGGGTCTCATTTTCCCCACCTATAAAATGGGGATAAAACAACTGGGTGCTGGGGCACCTGGGTGGCTCAGGCAGTTGGGCATCTGACTCTTGATTTTGGCTCAGGGCATTATCCCAGGGTCATGGGGTCGAGCCTGACATGGGGCTCAAATCCATCAATCATGAGATTGTGACCTGAGTATGGAGCCTGCTTAGGATTCTCTCTCACCCGCTGCCCTTCTCCCCTGCTCGCGCGCATGCTCCCTCAAAACAAAACAAACAGAAGGCACATCTCCAACTTTAGTGTGCATAAAATCCCCTTGGGTCCCAGGCCCACACCACAGATCCTGAGTTGTGGGTACAGGCAGGACCGAAGACCCTGCCTTTCTCACAACCTCCCAGGTGAGGCTGATGCTGCCCGTCAAGACCCCACTTTGCCTCTTTCATGGCACTTGCTGTAAAGACAGAATAGATTATTGTTTTCCCTAACATGTTAGTATACGTTTTCAAGTAAAAAGGTTGGAGGAAATTGTACAATAACAGCTGTGTACCCACCACCCAGATTCTATAATGAACTTTATCTGAGGCACCTAGTTCAGCAGGAAGCTGAACCGACCGAGCCCCTTCTCCCGTGCAGCTCGCATCTGGGGGTGGAGGGTGGCAGAGCAATGCAAATTTGCTTAATGGAGTAACAGTAAAGGCGACGAGTCCAGAAACACAGAGGCCTCGACCCAGGGCCTCTCTGAATGAGGTGAGGGCAACCCGGGCCCATTGCCGGGGAGAACGCTCCTGAAGGCGGAACACAATTGCGAAGCTCACGGAATCTGGCGGGCACTGTGGTTGAAGAACGAAGTGAGGGAGAGTGGGGAGGGGAGTCAGGGGGCAGCCAGCAACCAGACCACGGAGGCTCTGACGGGCGGGATGACCACGCACCCTGGTTACCCAGGACGGTCCTGACGTAGGCCTTTTGACCCTGCTTGTTTCCCTTTCCCTCAAAATCAAGTTCCAATCGGAACACTACATCACATGTTCTCCTACGCACAGGCCGTTGTCAGGGCTTTTACTCGGAGGTGGGAAGACACTGGAGCCCTTGAGCCAAGACTCATCCTGTCTCCAGACGAGTTAAGCTTTAAAAAAAATATTCTTACCAGGATGCGCATCCACCAGGGAAGCTAGAACGAGGAAGACATGGTACCGGGTGTGGGCGGGGACGTGCAGGGCTGGGATGCCCAGTCACTCCTGCCGGAAATGTAAAGTGGTGCCCACGCTCCTTTGGAAAACCACATGCGGAATCTACTGAAGCTGACTTAGCCAACAGCGCTCCTACATTTCCAGTCTTCTGCCAGATACATGGAGCTGGGTTCACCTAAGCGGGACGCCCAGATGTTTGTAGCAGGACTGTTCGTAGTAACGGAAAACTGAAATGTCCAGCCACGGCGAAGTGAGCGGACATACACTCATGAAACAGAATGAGGCAGGGGGAGTGAGCTGCTGCTGCAAAGGACACATGGGCGAATCCGAGAAATGGGACAATGAATAAAGGGGGGGGATGAATGGAAGGGCACAATGTGCTGTTTCCTGATCTGGGGGCTGACTGCATGGGTGTGTCCATTCTGTGAAAATTCACTAGGGCTACAGAAGATTTATGCACGTCTGGGGGCTCAGTCGGTTATGCATCTGACTTTGGCTCAGGTCATGATCTCATGGTTCGTGGGTTTGAGCCCTGTATTGGGCTCTGTGCTGACAGCTCGGAGCCTGGAGGCTGCTCCAGATTCTGTCTCCTTCTCTCTCTGCCCTCCCCTGCTCATGCTCTATCGCTCGCTCTCTCAAAAGTGAATGAATAAAGATTTAAAAAAAGCATTCATAAAAAAATTAAAGCGACAAGGTCACTTCTCACGTCAGACAAGGAGAGGCAGTCCCAGTCTTGGCTGGTGGCGGACCCACCCCAACACCTGGAAAGTGTCAAGGCAAGATTACAATACAAACGGAGGCCCATACCGCATGTTTACTTTCTGAAAGTTGTAAATACGTTGTCTCAGAGCGATGCCTGGGCCTTTAAAAATATGGTAAAGCCACGGCTCTAACGTGGCTGAAAGTTGGCAAAAACTGCCCCAAGTGACTTAATTTCATTATTATTGAACCCATCTGGGTCCTCTGTTGATCAGCTTAAAGGCTGGATGATGGGAAAAAGAGACGCGCGCACACATGCACACCACCCCCCGCCCCCCGGGATGTGTGACTGAGTGTTTACTCCACCAGGCTGACTCTCCTGCTCTCATTTCGGGTACGTGCCGTACAAGCTGTGTTCCACTGACCAAATAAGACATCTTCTCGAGTCAGTGTAGTTCTTTGAAGGTTTTTAAGTTAATTTCAATTTGGAGAAGCTTCACTCTGCTGAGGCAGTAGCGGCTGGAAAGATCAACAAAATTCCTAAAGCAATTCCTTAGATTTGGAAACGCCTCCTGATATGAACACTGCCATGCTCACATGCTACAGGGCAATATGTGGTAAACTGCTGTCAAGGAAGACAGTACGAAGTATTTTAATTGGATCAAACAAATCACAGTTGCTGGCTGTAGTCCTTTTTATCATCTCTCAAGCAGTATCTAGATCCACACAGGATATCTTCGTTGTACCATACAAAAAACTTAAAATACCAGGATGTTGTTTGATTGTGTGCCAATCTCTCTTCAAATGATACTCTGATACATAATAAACAGAAAAACAGCCTCTACAGGAACGGATAGGAATCTTCTTCAAGTTATGCAAGTAGTTTTGCTTCCTTCTGTTTCCTTTTATTTTACTGGGATGTCATTTTTCTTGCAAATTTCACATCCAGTTTGACTTGGGTTCCCTAAACTTCACATTATTTTCAACCCTTTTAGAAGTAAAATAGCCAGGGGCGCCTGGGTGGCTTAGTCGGTTAAGCGTCCGACTTTCGCTTGGGTCATGATCTCGCGGTTCGTGGGTTCGAGCCCTGCATCGGGCTCTGTGCTGACTGCCAGCTTGGAGCCTGGAGCCTGTTTCGGTCTGTGCCTTCCTCTCTCTCTGACCCTCCCCTGCCCACACTGTCTCTCTCTCTCTCCTAGAAATAAAAAAAAAAAAAAAAAAAAAAAAAAAAAAAAAACACAAAAATTTTTTACAGTAATATTGATTTTAATGTGTATTGTATCTACTGAATGTATAGAATTATTTTAATCATTTCATTTTAGAGGGCTATCATATGGAGTAAATNCCCCCCCCCCCGTCTCCCTCCCTCCCCAAAAAAAAAAAAAAAAAAAAAAAAAAAAAAAAGTAAAATAGCCAAAGATTTTTTAAAGCTCTTATTAAGCTTATCAACAGAAATGAACAGTTCCTACTAAGTGACTGTAGATGGCGTTAAGTTCAAAATTAATTTCACTGTCCAAGTCCGTAATTTACTCTTTGAGGATCTTGTGTGGTTTCAATGAACTCTTTTTATCAATGGGGTTCTTGGGATTGGACCCTCTACTGTCCCACAACATTGGTGCTGTGGGCACAGCAGGGACATGCCTCCTAGAAACAGATTCAAACTGTGAGCCGATGTGTCACATGGGAGGAATACTTCTGGATTCTTGGTCAAGCTTCACATTTATGTATCTTTTATTTACCAACCACATTAACTCCATTATCACAGGTCTGCTTTCGACAGTCTCATAAAAAATTTTTTTTAATGTTATTTATTCTTTAGAGAGAGAGGCAGAGTGTGGTGGGGGAGGGGCAGAGGGAGAGAGGGAGACACAGAATCTGAAGCAGGCTCAAGGCTCCACGCTGTCAGCACACAGCCTGAAACAGGGCTCAAGCTCATGAACCATAAGATCATGATCTGAGCCAAAGCCTGATGCTTAACTCACAGAGCCATCAAGGCACCCCTCAAAAGTCTTTTAAATTAACGCCTAAGATGGAAAGTTTTCCACTTCCTCTCTTAATCCAAAACACCTACTTCAAAAAGCAGGTAGAAAGCCAATGAAACATCCCGACTTTGTTTTTCTTCTCTGGCCAGCAGTGATACATATAATAAATGTTGGCTGCTCGACATGTCTACTGACCATGTTACATTCTAACTGAACCGAGTATTTTGTTAAAAAAATTTTATGTATTTGATTTCATCTCTTATTACCCATTAAGGTAATCTGTCTAAACTCAGAGCATGGAGCTTGCTTTGGATTCTGTGTCCCTCTCTCGCTCTGCCCCTCCCTCGCTCATGCTCTCTCTGTCTCAAGAATAAAAAACAAAACTAAAAAAATAAGGTCTGAATTCTCTATCCTACACAGTGATCATATTAGTTTCATTATTTTTTGTGTTAATTACACGTTTGGCGTTTTATCAACTTTTTTTTCTCTTTTTTTAATGTTTTATTTATTTCTGAGAGAGAAAGAGAGAGAGAGAGATAGCGTGAGCAGGGGAGGGTCAGAGAGAGAGAGGGAGACACAGAATCTGAAACAGGCTCCAGGCTCTGAGCTAGCTGTTAGCATAGAGCCCAACGCAGGGCTCGAACCCACAAACCGTGAGATCATGACCTGAGCTGAAGTCGGACGCTTAATTGACTGAGCCACCCAGGCGCCCCTATCAATTTTTGAAATAATTTTCCATTGTGTTTTATAAACATTATGCTGACGGAGTACCATGAAGAGCATCATCAGGCTTGGCAAAATACTGGACGCTCTGTATGATTTGCAAGAGCAACATGTCCACGTTTCATATCGTCTTCTCCTTTTTCCACCGCCAGCCACTGCCCGTGCCCCCAGTCCTAGTAACTGATGAGCAGTTAGATCTTCCTTTAGTAAAGAACGTGATGCTGCTGGGATTTCATCTCAACTATTCAAGCTGAGGATGCAAATAGAACACTGCTTATTTTCACTGCTTTGATAGGTTATTAAATCTTCATCAAGCCAAGAAGTTGGAATGTCCTGCTTACGAACTTTTGGTGGGTCGTCCTGGAAGGAGGCCGCTTACTTCATCATTTTGTTTCTTAAAATGCACACGGACTGTGTCTTGGAAGATTGTTTTCCTCCTTTTTTCCTTTCAGCTTTTTGGTTTCCTTTGTGAGTTCCACCTTTGTGTTCTTTTTCTATCAGAATCTTGACTTAACACGCATTTTCAATAATCTGGGGATTAAAAAGACGGAATTGTCTTGAAAGCATACAAAACTAGGGTATATTTTCATCAAGAATGAAAAGCAAGTATAACTGAATCGATATAAATCGAATGCAGATATGCCTTCAAAATGTTTTTCCTAAAAATATCGATTGATATTAAATATAGATATTAAAGTCAGACATGAATCACTATTAGTGAATATAACATCTGAAAGCAAAATTACTAAAACGTGGAAAATGTTAACATAGTACAAAAATAAAACCATTCCTAATTCTAACACTCAGTGTCCATTTAGTTGCCAACATGAAGGTTCCGTCCAGACCCTCACTGTCCCATGTAGCAGGTGCGAGCTACCTGCACCGCTGGCCGCTGGCAGCGTGGGCAGTGCCCAGGGAGACGGGCCACAGGAGTAACATATGGGGCAGGTGTTGAAGATTTGGTATGAAAGAAGAATGTAAAACATCTTATATAACTTCTTAAATGGATTACATACTGATTGGCATTTTGGATATGCTGGGTGAAATAATATTAAGTTCACCAGTTTCTTTTTAGGGTTTTTTTTTTTTTAATGTGGCTACAAATGTAGCTCTTGTCTTTCTACTAGACAGTGCTGGCCTAGACCTACATACACACAAATTTAAGAGTCACGGGAATCACGTGCAAGTCTTGTAGACACTGTACTAATTCACGGATCATGAATCCCGTCAGAACCACAGCATAAATCATATTTAAGGAGGCAAGAAAATGGGTATCTGGCACTGCTGGGAAACGATACTTTGTTACTAAGAATTTAGTGGACACATTATTAATTTGTCTTTTTCTCTTACCTAAAGTCCTTCTGCTGTTCTATTCTTCCCCCACTCTGAAGCAGTGTCCGTTTCTGGTATCAGCACAATGCACAAATCTTTAGATGTAGGTGGCCTTCACTTCCAAGACACAGAGCAAGAGATGCAGAGAAGCATTTCCCTGGGGGCTGAACGGTGTTAATCACAAGAGTGGATGATGAGGGTTAGGGGCCATGCACACCACTGCTGAGTGACAGAGGTGCCCCAGATGACTGCAATAAGCCAACCGTCCTGTGTATTTGTGACACGGGGGTCCTCTAAAGTGCAGACCCTGGGGTAGGGTCTCTCTCGCTTATATCTAAGGGCAACGCTGGCTGGTGGAGATGTGTGCTATTGCAGAGTTTTTGGAAAACAATATGGCAACATTTATTAAAACACCCATGAGCCATCAATAAAGGAACCCCGTTCCCATGACTCTAGCTTACAGGTGCGTGCACCCGCACACTTGGTTGTCAAGAGCTACCAATATATGGTCAATTTTGGAAAACAGATTCTTAAGCTGGGGACACATCAGGATTACCTGGGAAACTTTCTCTTAACACACCTGCCTGGCCTCTTCACTTCAGACCTATCATAGATTAGATTCTTTACGGAGGCGGGCCAGACATGCATAGTTTGAAAAAGTTCCCTAGGCAATATTAAAGTATACCACTGATTAAAAGTAATAAATCTTAGGGAGAGAGGCAAACCATGAGAGACTCTTGAATGCTGACAAAAACTGAGGACTAATGGATGTGGGGGGAGGGGGGGATGGGCATGGAGGAGGACACTTGTGGGGATGAGCACTGAGTGTTATGTGGAAACTAATTTGACAATAAACTATTAAAAAAAAAAAATAAATAAATAAAAGTAATAAATCTTAAAGAGTATGCAGAGTTAATAGGTTATATTCCATTATAAACTGCCAGGCCATATTCGAGTTTTAGTTTTTGATTTTTGCTTTGAATAAGGGGGCTTTTATTCGGGATCCTGAAATCTAATACAGAAAACTATTATTCAGAATATATGGTTAATTCAAACCTGTAAGACTGTCCTGATTTCTCTGCACTACGGCAGAGTGTTTAAGTGACTTCAGAGGGTAGATCACAGAGAACCTGTCTCGTCTGCTTACAATAACGGACTAATCGAGAAGCATCCGGTGGCTAATACATTAACATAAGGCACTGTCCCACTCAGTCGTATTGGAGAAGGAACTCTCGGCCTAATTTGAGTGGTTATTCGTAAGAGTGACACGTGAGGTTAAGTTTAAGAATCCAAAGAGCGGTGTTTCCACTGTGTACTATGAACTATTTTATACAAACATTGAAGCTACCAAGTGATTCTTGACTTATTTAAGAACCATAGATAATCAGAGATTTGTCAAACATCCACACTCGAGTAACTCCCCAGACGGCGGGCCACAGATGACACTTACTTTTCACAGTCTGACTTGGAAGCACCTTTCTCATGCTTCTCTTTTTCTAGACGTTTTACGTTTCTCTCTGTCACCAGCTGCTCTTTAGGAACTGTGGGGACCCCCATGGCTGCCGCAAATTTTGCTGCCCCTTGGTCAGTCAGAAAGCAATGAGTTGTCTTGAGCCGGAAAGAAATGGAAAATGGTTAGATTTTCAAAATAGTTAAAATCTTTTTGACTGTCCCAATTGTGTGGATGTAATTCCTTCTCTCTGGGTACAAAGCCTCCAAAGTGCAAATTCCACTGGCTTGCTTTTCTAAATGCTGAGCAGAGCCTGGTAGCTCGAGATTCTGTATTTTCAAAAAATCCCCAAATGATGGAATACTACTAGGATCTAAAGTTTAAAGAACATCATTCATTTTCATATAACATGTGCCATTTATCAGGTGGTCTGTTCCGTTTGTATGTGTTCTGTCACCTTCATTGAGAGAAGACTGAAGAAAATACAGGAAGACAATATGAAAACAGAGTAATCACTGGTCCAGGGATTACTAGTCAAACTATACTGTCAACAGAGCTGGAGTCTCAGTTTATTTGAGAAATTTAAATAGCATTGCTTCTGTTCTTTTATTGACTTCAGGAGAACAACCCTCACAAGCACTTCCCTAGAGTAGGAAATTTTAGTCACTGAAGTACTAAAGTGCTTAAAAGTCCTATTTTAGGTACTGAAGTATAGTGATAGCAATTTCATGCGAAGAGGATGCTTTAGTCACATACCTTTTCCATAACAAGCCGTGCAAGTTTAATGGGGTTTGCTATCCCCTGGACTGCAGAGACAGCTCCTGCAGACAGGTCTTTTCCATTCATGATACTAGCATCCATTTCCACGTCACCATTTACATTCAAGACAGATCCACAACCTAAAACCAAAGAGAAGTTCAAAGGCAAGAATTAAGAACTTAGAAATGGCTTCCAGGTTTCCTCTAAGCTGCCGACTTTAATTATGTTTTATTTTTTTAAATGTTTTATTTATTTTTGAGAGAGAGAGTGCGCACAAATGGGAAAGGAGCAGAGAGAGAAGGGGACAGAATATTCGAAGTGGGCTCTGTGCTGACAGCAATGAGTCCGACACATGGCTTGAACTCATGAACCATGAGATCATGACCTGAGCTGAAGCTGGAGGCTCCACTGACAGAGCCACTGAGGTGCCCCTAAACTGCTGACTTCAATTCATCTTCTACTCTACCAGAGAAACGTGTCTGAAAACACAAATCTGGCTTGGTGTTCCATGACCTACAAAATAAAAAGGATAACACCCTTCCTGATCTGGCCTCTGATTTCCTTTGCCTGCTTTATCTCCCCCTTTTGGGTATATTTTACTAAAATATTAGGTTTCCCTGAAAGTACCGTAGTTCTCACTACTCTGGGCTCTTGTGTCTTTCTCCAACGTTTTTTTGCCTAGACAATGCCTATAAGTCTAGCTATGCTTAACCTCTTATGCCTGTTTCCTCATCTGTAAAATGGGATAAGAACAAAGCTCAAGAATATTCAAAGGACTGTAAAACTATCCAGTACCTAACAAGGTAAAATTCACAATGTCTGGTATCTAGTAAGAAATTTCCAGGCACACAAGGAAATAAGAAAATATGACCCCTAATGAGGAGGAAAAAGACCCTACTTCATAGTAATGGATCATAAATGACTTAAATGATGAAGTTAGTAGACAAGGATGTTAACAGAACAGCTATTATAACTATATTCTATACGTACCAGAACATGGAGGAAAACATAAAAAGGACCCAAACAGAACTCTAGAGATGAAAATTTAAAAAGTCTGAAGTGAAAAATACTCTGGATGAGATTAACACAAGGTTAGTCACTAGAGCAGAAAATAGTAATGAACATGAAGACACAGCAATAGAAACCATCCAAAATGAAAAATAAGAAAGGATAAAAATCTACCAAACAAACAGAGGATCACTGAGCTCAGGGACAATTTCAAGCAACCCAACCTATGTATATAATTGGGAGTCTCTAAAAGGAGAGGTGAGGGGTGCCTGGGTGGCTTAGTCGGTTAAGCGTCCGACTTTCGCTTAGGTCATGATCTCGCGGTACGTGGGTTCGAGCCCCGCGTCGGGCTCTGTGCTGACTGCCAGCTCAGATCCTGGAGCCTATTTCAGAGTCTGTGCCTCCCTCTCTCTCTGACCCTCCCCTGCTCACTCTGTCTCTCTCTCTCTCTCTCCTAGAAATAAATACATATATTTAAAAAAAATAAAAATAAAAATAAAAGGAGAGGTGAGACAGAAGGACAACAAATATTTAAGAAAAAACAGATACAAAAACATCAAATTTGATTAATACTATAAATTCACAGATCTGAGAAGTTCAATAAACTCCAAATAAAAGAAACATGAAGAAAACTACATGCAGGCACATTATGATCAAACAGCTTGTGATAATGAGACAGAGAATCTTTTTTTTTTTAAATAAATTTTGCTCATGTTTACTTATTTTTGAGAAGAGACAGAGATAGATAGAAAGAGAGAGACAGTGCAAGCAGGGGAGGGGCACAGAGAGAGGGAGATACAGAATTTGAAGCAGGTTCCAGGCTCTGAGGTGTCAGCACAGAGCCCAACATGGGGCTAGAACTCATGGCCATGAGATCATGATCTGAGCCAAAGTTGGGACATTTAACTGACTGAGCCACCCAGAAGCCCTGAGATAGAAAATCTTAAAAGTAGATAGAGTGAGACACGTTAGGAAGAGACCAAAAGATGAGAATGAGAATACATTTCTTGTTAGAAATGATGCAAGCCAGAAGACAGTGAAGCAACATCTTTAAAATCCTGAAATTNTTAAATTAAAAACAACAACAAAAAACCCCCCCCCCCCCACTCTCCCCAAAAACAACCTGTCAAGTTGGAATTCAATAGCCGGTGAAAGTATCTTTCAAAAACTGAAAACAAAGACTTTTTCAGATACACAAAAACTGAAAGAATTCACCCATAGCAGATGTGCAATACAGGAAATGTTAAAGGAAGTCTTTCAGTAAGAAGGAAAAGGATAGTGGACAGCAGTCATGATCCACACCAAGGAATGAAAAGCACTGGAAATGGCTAGTATGTGGATAAGCAGAAATACTTTTTCCCTATTATTTTAACAATATCTTTAAAATATAACTATTTAAAGGAAAAACAATAACAATGTACTGGGCAATTTATAACATACACAGAAGTAAAATATATGACAATAATAGCTACCGGAAGGGAAACAAGTATGCTGTTATATGGTTCCTATGTGTGAAGTATGATATTACTTGAAGGTAAACTATGACAAATGAGAGATGTATACTATAAACTATAAAATACTCCTTAAAAATTTTTTTTAATGTTTCTTTATTTTTGAGACCAGGAGAGACAGAGTGCAAGCAGGGGAGAGGCAGAGAGAGAGGGAGACACAGAATCTGAAACAGGCTGCAGGCTCTGAGCTGTCAGCCCAGAACCTGACACAGGGCTCAAACCCACAAACTGCGAGATCATGACCTGAGCCAAAGTCAGACGCTTAACCGACTGAGCCACCCAGGGGCCTCTAAAATACCCCTTTAAAAAATGTCAGGTTATTAGGCCAACGAAAGAAGTAAGACAGAATCATAAACAAACTCAATCCAAAAGATGACAGAAGAGGAAAAAAGGAATAATGAATGGACTGGACAAATAGAAAACAATAGCAAGACGACAGATTTATACCTGACCATATCAACAATCACATTAAACGTAAATGGCATAAACAAACCAATAAAATGCATGTATGGTTAAATTGTATAAAGAGGTAAGATACAACTATGTGCTCCTAAAAGAAATCCACTTTAAATGTAAAGATACAGGGGCACCTGGGTACCTCAGTCGGTCAAGCATCCGACTTCGGCTCAGGTCATGATCTCACAGTTCGTGGGTTTGAGCCCCACATCGGGCTCTGTGCTGACAGCTAGCTCAGAGCTTGGAGCCTGTCTTCGGATTCTGTAACTCCCTCTCTCTCTGACCCTCCCCTGCTCATGCTGTCTCTATCTCTCTGTCAAAAATAAATAAAAAACATTTAAAAATTAAAAAAAAAATAAAGGTACAAATAGGTTAAAAGTAAGAGAAAAGAAAATGTTATACCATGCTAGAATGAATTAAATGAAAGTTTGAGCAGCTAGATTAATATCAGGCAAAGTAGACTTTTGGACAGGGAATGTTAAATAATAATGACATTACATAGTGATGAAGGGATCAGTTCACACAGAAGACAGCAGTCTGTGTACCTAACAACAATTTCTAAGTATATGAAGCAAAACTGATAGAAGTCAAAGGAGATATAGCGAAATCTGTAATTACAATTAAAGATTTCCTCATTCCTCTCTCAGTAATCAACAGAAATAGACAGAAAATCAAGGTACAGAAGATCCAAACAACACTATCAACCAACTGACCTTACTGAAATTTATAGAACTTTCCATACAACAACAGCAGAGTACATATTCTTTTTAAATGCAAATGGGATATTTACCAAGACAGACCATATTCTGGGCCCAAAACCAAACCTTACAAAGTTCAAAAGAATGTAAATCACACAATGTATGTCCTCTGATTGTAACGTAATTAAAATTAAAATGAGAGAACTATTTGGAAAATCCATAAATATTTGGAAATTATCACACTTGTAAATAAACCATGGTTCAATGAGGAAGTCACAAGGGAAATTATAACATGTTTTGAACAGAATGAAAACGAAGAGTCATGTGAAAACTTATAGGATGCAATCAAAGCAGGACTTAAAGGAAAATTTAAAGCATTAAATGCTTGTATTAGAAAAGACTGGTCTCAAATTAATGGTCTAAAAAGAATAGTAAGTTATTTCCAAAGTAAGCTGAAGAAGGGAAATAATAGAGATCAATCATTGAAATTCAGAAGAGAAAAAGAGTGAAAGAAAAAACAACTCAAAAATCCACAAAACCCTCCTAAAACCACAAGTTACCATTCTTTGAAAAACAAAAACAAAACAAAACAAAAAACACATGATAAAATCTAACTAGACTGACCAAGAACACAGAAATTCAACTAATCAAGAATGAAAGAGAGGACCTCTCCACAAACCTCACGGACATTAAAAAATAAAGATACATTGTAAAGAACTCTTAAGCCTGTAAATTCAACATCTTATTCAAAATAGAAATATCCCTTGAAAAACACAAAAAGCTCAAAGAAGAAACATAACTTGAATAGTCCCACACCTATTAAAGAAACTGATTTCTTAGCTAAAAAGTTTCCATTAACATTAAAACAAAACAAAAAAGCCAAAAGAAATTCCAGGCCCAGATTGCTTCACTAGGAAATTCTACCAAACTTTTACAAAGAAATAATACTGATTTTATACAAACTCTTCATGAAAAACAAAAGAGAGGGGTACTTTCCAAATTCATCATTTGAAGCCAACATTACCCTCATATCAAAACCAGATGGACATTAGAAGAAAATAAAACTACTGATCTGTATCTTTCTTGAACATAGATGCAAAATCCTTAAGAAAACACTATCAAATCTAATCCAGCAATAAATAAGAAAGATAACACATAACAACAAAGTGGTGTTAACCCTAGGGATGCAAGCCTGGCTCAAAATTCGAATATCAATCGCTATCCACCATATCAACAGACAAAAGAAAAACCATACAGTCATCTCAATAATGCAGAAACATGACTTGATAAGCTTCAACATTCATACATGACAGAAAATCTTGGGAACCTAAGAATAAGGAAACCTCCTCAACCTGATAAAGGGAATACATAAGATCCTACAACCAACATTATACTTAATGGTGAAAGACAGTGCTTTCCCATTAAAATTGTGCCTAGCATAGGATGTTTGCTCTCACTGCTCCTATTCAACATAATATTGGATGGTCTAGCCAGCGGAATAGGCAGGGTTGAAGGGCTCAGTATTCTTAAGATTTCAATTCGCCCTAAATTGATCGATAGAGTCAATATAGTCCTAATGAAAATCCTAGCGGGATTTTTTTTTTTTTTTTGGTAGAAATTGACAAGGTGATTCTCAAATCTGTGGGGAAAACAAAGGGACTAGAATAGCCAAAACAATCTCTCTCTCTCTCACACACATACACACACGACTCTTACTACCTGATTTTAAGAATATAAAACTACAGTAATCAAGACAGTGTGGTACTGGTGAAAGGCTACACATACAGACCAATGGGGTCGAGTCCAGAAATAGACCCATACGCATAAAGTCAATGGATTTTTGACAAGGGCCGAAGGGCAATTCCATGGGAAAAAAGTTGATTTTTTAACAACTGGTACCAGAACAATTATGCAGAAACAACCTTGACATATACTCCACAACTTATGCCAAAAAATTATTAAAAATGGATCAGAGACCTAAATATAAAACCTAAAATGACAGAGTTTCTAGAAGACACATACGAGAAAACATCTGTGACCCTAGGTCAGGTATGACATGACAAGCACACCATTAAAAAATGGGACTTCTACAGGGGTGCCTGGGCAGCTCAGCTGGTTAAGCATCTGACTTTGGCTCAGGTCATGAGCTCACAGTTCATGGGTTTGAGCCCCCATCAGGCTCTGTGCTGACAGCTCAGAGCCTGGAGCCTGCTTCCGATTCTGTGTCTCCTCTCTCTCTCTGCTCCTCCCCCACTCATATTGTCCCTCTCAATAATAAACATTAAAAAAAAATTTTTTATTAAAAAAAATGGGACTCTTACAAAATGAAGAACTTTTGTTCTTTAGAAGACACTGTTAAGAGAAAGAAAAGAGGAGCCACAGACTGAAAGAAAATATTTGCAACTCAAGTCTCTAATACAAGACCAGCATCTAGAATATATAAAGAACTCTTAAAACCCAATAATAATAATAAACACAATAAAGAAATTGACAAAATGCTTGAAAAGATGTTAAACATCATCTACCAGAAATTAACACTAGAATAAAGTCCCACCACACCCCTATGAGAACGGCTAAAATAAAAAATAGACAACATCAAATGCCTGTGAGGGTGTGGAGTAACTAGAGCCTTCATACACTGCTGGTGGGAAGGGAAAGTGGGAGTCACTATGGAAAACGGTTTGGCGGTTTCAAATAGTTAAATATACACTTGCCATATGACCAACTTCAACATTCACCCAAGAGAAATAAAAAGTTACACTCATATAAAAACCCATATGCAGCTGTTTACAGTGATTTGTAATGGCCCCAAATCAATCACGTCCTTCAGTTGGTAAATGACCTAAAAACTGTGGTATGTCCAAACAATGGAATACTACACAACAGTAAAAATGGATGGTCTATTCATACTTGTGTCAACAAAGATGGCCCTGTAGCGCATTATGCTAAATGAAGAATCCAGACTCAGAAAGCTACATATTGCATGACTCTACTCTCCTCTTCCTCAAGAATAAGTGGGTGTTTTGTCAGCCAAAGGGTCCCGACTGCTAACTGTATGTAATTTAACAGTCTCCCTCAGAAGCAGACCACTCCCCCTGCTGGCGAGGGGTAGCATCCAGTAAATTCTGGCTTAACCAACAGACCCATGACAATGCACTAACGCCTCATTCTATCGTCAGGCAGACTTCAGAAATTGTGCATAAGTGTTCAAGAGCCGTTAGCAGAAGCAAGGGGATGGAGCAGTGCTCAGTAAATATTTGATGACTCATTGGTTCATATTTCCCCAAATTCTTTTCTCTGACAGACCCTGGGCAGGTGGTATCATCCCCCAAAGTATTTTAATCCCTACATTTTGGGTTCTCTATTTTACTTTTATTTATCTTTTAATGTTTGTTTATTTTTGGGAGACAGAGTCAGAGCACGAGTCGGGGAGGGGCAGAGAGAGAGAGGGAGACAGAAAATCTGAAGCAGGCTCCAGGCTCTGAGCTGTCGGCACAGCTGGAATCCACAAACCGTGAGATCATGACCTCAGAGGAAGTCGGACGCTTAACCGACTGAGCCACCCAGGTACCTCTGGCCTTAAAAAACTCTTAAAGCAACTTGGTCAACAAGTAGAAAGAGAAAAATTAAATTTTTTCCAGCATATTTTTACTGAAAGACTTATTAGATTCTTTGACGCTTTAGAGTCTATGTATCTGGGGGGGAAGATTAACCTGGTTTGCATCAGATACTAACTGCACTGCAAGTTTACCTGCGTTGAACTCAGGATCATCTTCCAGGAAAGTCACAGCTCCTTCCACGGCGTCAACGGCGCTCCCTCCGTCCTTCAGGATTTTGTAACCCTCGGTGGCAGCTCTGATGATGCCCTGGCGGACCCGCTCTTTCCGGTCCTTTGAGATATTGCTTGCTCCGCCACCGTGGACCACGATGACCGGATTCATGTCGACAGATCCTAGGGATCAGGAAGATGAAAGCGCCATTTAGAACAGGCCCAGGAAAACTACTCTGGAGGTAATCTCCTGGGGGAAATTCCACTGGAAACTACCTCCGGTTTCTACTCCTGGAAGTGGGAGCAAGGTTTACAGCCTCAAGCAATTTCCTGGGGTGGGGACAAGGGACCGCTCCCTCTGAACTTTGTACAAAATGTCCAGAGTGCCTCATGGTCTCCCTCCCCGTTTCCCTCCCACCCGCACCTCCGGGCACCTTCAGGCCTTGGAGCGGGGGTTTCAGGACCCCACCCCCACCGGCTGCCACCAGGCTTCAGTTCTCCCGAGAGCCCCAGCCCCTGACCTGTGCTGGGGGGATGGCCTCCAGGGCCAGAGCTCGAGCCCTACCGATGGGCTCTTTCTAGGCTCTTTCTGTTAAGAAAGGATATCTGTTAAGGATATTCTGTTAAGTCCTGGATATCTGAAGGCGGGCACCACACTGTGGGCCATGCAGGGATAGCCCAGGACACGGGGCGGGGCTCTGGGAAAGACACCGGGCTGCCAGGGTCCATCCAGTTTCAAACCAACGTTACTAGAGCAGCCAAATCTTGCCGGATCTCAGAAGCCATCCTGGGCCTGTTAGAGTTTAGGGATGGGAGACTACTGGCAGCCATAATCTCCAGACAGGCCCCAAAGAAAAAGGGTCTGAGGGTAACCACACCTCCAACCTCCTCATCACTACTGCAGTGGGAGGAAACGCTGGCCTGAGAAAAATTCCTCGTGGGGTAAGACAGGCCTGATCCCACAGGTCTGGAGGGCTGCGGACCTAGGGCAGGTGCTCTGGTGTCAACCGCGCATGCACTTGCCAGAGAGACGGAGCATCCAGTCTCCCTGGGACCGTCCCTGGTCCAGGCCGTGTAGGGATACACTGGGCCACAGGCACGGACTTCTGGGGGACACACCACGCTGCTGAGGTCTAGTCCCTTCCCGCCCCCCCGAAAAAAAAAGATGCGCCACATCTCACTGGAATCCCTTAGCCTGGACATTCGTGCAGTATCAACTCGTCGTCCTCCGACCCCCACTCCCACGTCCCGGACCCCTGCTCCGGCAGGGCAGCCGACTTACCGTGGACGCCGCGGGGCCGCGGACGCCGGGGCTTCCGCCTGGGCCGAGACGCCCAGCCGGCTTCCGAACCTGCGCGGTCGAGCGCCTCCGCAAGCCCGTCTGGAAAACCGTTGCGTTCGTAACCGCTCCGCCACAACGGCTCCGCGCTTGCGCAAGAGGGCGGGGCTGGCGCGCCGCTCAGTTACCGTAAAGACTCGACCCGGGGCCGCGGCGCAAGCTGTTCCCAACTGGGCCCGCGTCTCCGCTGCCCGCCGGACCCCAGCAGGCAGGCTCCCGGAGCGAGTACCACGCTGGCCCTCCACCCACCCGAGCTTCCTGGTGGGATTCAGGGAATCTCTTCCTCCTCCTCCTCCTGGGGCTGGGGGCGGGGTGCTGGTGGCGCAGTGCGTGAAGTGAGGTGCCAAGGTTTTGTCACTGAAGATTGAAAAGCGGAGCTGCGCGCGGTGAGATCCTTCCTCGGCTCGAGATGTTTCTCAGGCTTGTTAGTCATTCATTTCTATTTAAGTCACTTCTTTTTAATCGCCTTTCTTTTTAACCTTTCGTAAAGAACAGAAAGAAAAGAAACAAAAATTGGTCTGGTTCTGTTTCCAGCGTCTGAAACCCCCAGGGAACTCCCTCCTCTGAGTTTCCAGGAGCCCAGATCTACATTCCTATGCCACCTGTGCCCTCATCTCTTTGTGGTTGTTGACGCATTTTGTCCACCCTGCCCCAGAAAGTTCCGTTACGGCTCTGACCATTCCTATTACCATTCCCCCCATTCCTCTTACCGGAGCGTCCTTCCAATAGAAATTTACATTTCTAAAAACTTTATTTAAATTAAATAACAAAGGGCTGCTATTCTTATGTTATTATTATTGTTATTGCTGTTATTATTATTACTAGCATGTTTATTACTCCCTTACCTCCACTTCCCCGGGGAAGAGGAGTGACTAGTTCTGTCTTCCATCATTATAAGTTTCTTAGTGAGGCGTCTGGGTGGCTCAACTCTTGATTTCGGCTCAGGTCATCATCCTGAACTGCATGCTGGCAGTGCTGAGCTTGCTTGGGATTCTCTCTCTCTATCTCTCTTCTCTCTCTCCCTCTCTTTCTGCCCCTCCCCGGATTGTTCTCTCTCTCTCTTTCAAATAAATAAACTAAAAAAAAAAGATTGAAGAAGAGTGTAGAGGAAATGCCAGCACAGGACAGAGTAGCTTTTTTTTCCAGAGGTGCGTCAAAAGCAATTTGCTACTGTTGAAGACTAAAAATACAAACGTTCAGGCTCCTATTTCTGGCTGGCTCAGTGGGTGAAGCATGTGACTCTTAGTCTTGGGGTCCTGAGTTCAAGGCCCACGTTGGGTGCAGAGCCTATATTTAAAAAAAAAAATACAAGCTTTTTTAAAAAAAATCACAGCAGATTCAGTCATGCCTATAGCAAGGTTACTGTCTAACACTCACATTCTGATTCTATGTTCCTCAGAGGAAGAGAAAGAGGTGAGGTGGTCACTAGCTGAAAGGAGCTGCATGAGACTGGGGATAGGTGGATGGGCAGGCACCAGAGGCAAACGCCTGAGGTAAAGGTTTGGCCGGATGCTCTGATTTCTAGAGCTAGAGAAGGCCAGCCCCTGCTCCAGGGTCCCTTTTAATTCAGAGCTTGCTATAGCCAAGGAATCAGCTACTGCTTCTTGTGTTTGGCAGAGACTCAGTGATAGGCAGGGAGAAAACGCCAGGTGTCCTCTGACTGGAAATTATTGGTGCCAGGAAGCTGGAGGCGAGCTGACCGGAAGTGGGCATCCTATGAGATTGGTTAGGGGAACATGTTTGGCCTTCTCTGGTTGGTCCTAAGTTTGAAGTGGGGACAGAGACCCGGGAAGGTGGCATTTTTTTGGCCAAGTCCTGACCATATCCATTCCTTCCCCCCTCCCCACCCCGGGTTATAGACCTTGAATCCACAGCCATTGGCATGGACCCGTAAACCCAATCTGTTCAATCATGGTATGCCATTTGATTGGCAACAGTAATTGGCTCAAAAGGTGACTGCGTGATCCAAGCAGGGCCGAACTATATAACTTCTAGAACTGAAGTTTGGACCTTAGAAGAAAGAAGTTTTGTCCGCTGCAGTCGCTAAATAGAGAGACTGTCTATTTGAGGCTGCTGGTAGTCATCTTTTCCACCATGTGGAGAGTCTGTTTATCGAGTGAAGCTCGTGTAGTAAAGGGTTGACCTTACCCAAAAAAAAGATGTAGCCTTTGCCCTTTGCTCCTGGGAGAAGCTCTTTAAACCCCTGGCAAGTCCTCCCTGACAAGAGTATCTTTGTTTACCTGGGAGACTCGGGCCTCACCAGGTGGTCTAACAATGTGATGATAAGAAGGAATTGGGGACACAGAGAGGAAGAAGAACATGGGAAGGTGGAAGCAGATGTTGGAGTGATGCATCTACAAGCCAGAAAACCCAAGGATTGTCAGCAGTGTCCAGCAGCTAGGGAGAGGCAAGGGAGGGTCCTCACCTAGAGTCTTCAGGGCGAGCCTGGCCCTTCCAACGTCTCCATTTTGAACTTCTAGCTTCCAGAACTGTGAGGGAATATACCTCGTTTTGTTTTTTTTAAAAGTTCCCCGGTGATTGTTATGGAGGGTCTCCTTACAACCCCAACAAGAACCACAGGCTTGGTCTAATTACCACATAAGCTCCAGGTAGACTGTGTCTGTGAGGCATCAATGCAAGTAGTCCCAGCCTCAGTGAGTGTCCCAGGCACACCTAGCCGATAGTGGCACTATCGATATGCTCAGACCATCACAAAGCAGCCAGGGCAGGAAAAGACCTCACTGAGGACATGTTTCAGCTCAGATCTGAAGGAGGTGAGGAAGAGAGTGTGAGGTGTCTGGGAAATGAGAATTCTTGGTGGAAGCACTTTCCAGAGTCCGGTCAGACAGTTCTCTTAGTTTTTCTATACATATGTACAGTCCTCAATGATCCTAGAGATCACATTCCAGAAAATAACACACTTAGGTTCTGTTGACCCACATCTGGTGCAACTATCACGAGACCCGCACAATGAATGTTCACTTTTTAACCTTCCATTCACTCCTCATCCCCATTCAATCTGGCTTCCAGACATGTGATGCTGTAACATTTAAGAGTGAAGCAAATATGTAACACCAGCTGTCTTCTATTGAGCCTGACATGGAGATTTGGAAAAATCTGAAAACACTACTCTTCTCATTGAGAAAGAGATATCTGAGTAAAGACCAAAGAGGTGAGAGAAACTGAAGAGAGAGGAAGATAAGCTTTAAGAATTGCTGCACACTGCATTTTCCTATGTGTTAAAAATGCAATTAAAACTAATTCTTTAGGGGTGCCTGGGTGGCTCAGTGGCCATTGGACTAAGCATCTGACTCTTGGTTTTGACTCAGGTCATGATTCACCATTTGTGAGTTCGAGCCCCATGACAGGCTCCTCACTGACAGCGCAGAGCCTGCTTGGGATTCTTTCTTTGCCTTTCTCTCTGCCCCACCCCTGCTCACTTGGGAACACACACTCTCTCTCAAAATAAATAAACTTAAAATAAAAAGTCAGTTGTTGGGTTGTGTATTTTTGGAAAATACACTGCTCAGAGATAGTACAAAATGGCAATCTATTCCATGTGGTTGCTGAGGTCATTTCTGAGTCTCTGATCTTCTTCCTTTACCTCTGAAATATACATATATATTCAATTCTTTACTTATGTTTAACGATCTCAGTGGATTAAAAAATGGTGGTTTATTATTAGTACAGTTCAGTACAATGCACTTGGCCAGGATGGGGAAGATGCTGTGTGTTCCCACAGGAAAGCAATGAATGAGTGCACTGTCTGTGGAGAGTTAAAAAACTTTTTTTTAAATGTTTATTTACTTTTTTTAAGGAAGAGAGAGATACAGCATAAGTAGAGGAGGGGCAGAGTGAGGAGAGAGAGAAACCTAGGCAGGCTCCACGCTATCAGCACAGAGCCTGATGTGGGGTTACAACTCACGGAATCATGAGATCATGACCTGAGCCAAGATCAAGAGTTGGGCGCTTAACCGACTGAGCTACCCAGGCCCCCCTGCAAATTAACAAATGACCATGGGGTGCCTAGGTGGCTCAGACGGTTAAGTGTACGACTTTTGATCTTGGCTCAGGGCATGATCTTACAGTTTTGTGAGTTCAAGCTCTGCCTAGGGCTCTTCACTGACACTGCGGAGCCTGCATGGGATTCTCTCTCCCTCCCGCTTCGTCTGTCCCTCTCCCTCTTACATGCATATGCTCTCTCTAAAAATAAATAAATAAACTTAAAAAAATAAAAATGACCATGAAATGTAACAAAACTCAACTGCTTTTAATGATCACCATAAATTAGCTAATGTTTCTAGACAATATCAGAGAACTTGCTCTACTTTGCTGGACATTCTAAATAAGTGTTACATTGACCTAGAGCAGGGTGCTCCCAGTGGCTTCTCCATGACACATCCTGACCACATCCAGTCATTTGGGAGCCCAGACTTCTCCCATTGAGTGGCTCTGGTAGCTCTAGGGGACTTGGGGCTTTACTGGACCTCTTCATTCAATGGCAGACATTCTGGAAAAGTCAAAACTGTGGGGGCATTGAGAAGAGCTGTGGTTCTCAGGGGTTGGGGAGATGAAGGAACAAATAGGCAGAGCTCAGATGATTTTTTTTAACAAATAATTTATTGTCAAGTTGGTTTCCATATAACACCCACTGCTCATCCCCACAAGTCCCTGCTTCATGCCCATCTCCCCCCTCNGATCTCAATTCTTTTATATTTATTGAGGGCTGCTTTATGTCCCAGTATGTGATCTATCTTGGAAAATGTGCCATGTGCACTTGAGAAAAAGTAAATTGGCTGGCCTCAGGATGTAAAGTTCTAAATATATCTATCAGATTCATCTGGTCCAAAGTGTCTTTCAAGTCCATTATTTCTTTAGTGACTTTCTGTCTGGTTGACCTATCCATTGCTGTAAGCGGAGTATTAAAGTCCCCTACTATTAGCACATTCTTTTCTATAAGCTTGTTTCTGTTTGTGATTAATTGTTTTAGATATTTAGGTGCTCCCATATTCAGTCCGTAGACATTTATGATAGTTAGTTCTTCCTGATGGATGGACCCTGTAATTATTATGTAATGCCCTTCTTGTTATTGTCTTTAATGTAAAGTCCAGTTTGTCTGATATAAGTATAGCTACTCCAGCTTTCTTTTGATTTCCTGCAACATGATATATATTTCTCCATCCCCTACTTTTAATCTGAAGGTATCTTCCAGTCTAAAATGGGTTTCTTGTAGACAGCATATAGATGGATTTTGTTTTTTTATCCATTCTGCTCCCCTATGTCTTTTGATTGGAGCATTCAGCCCATTTACATTCAGTGTTATTATTGAAATATGTGGGTTTAGAGTCTTTGTATCTTTTGTAGGGTACATGTTTGTGGTGGTGTCTCTGGTATCTTTGTTCCTTGCAACATATCCTTTAGAACGTCCCCCTCAGGATTTCTTGTAGGGCTGGCTTAGTGGTGACAAATTCTTTCAATTTCTGTTTATTTGGAAAGATTTTTATGTCTCCTTCTATTTTGAATGGCAGGTTGCTGGACAGAGGATTCTTTTCTGCATATTTTTACTGTTCATCACATTGAAGATCTCCTGCCATTCCTTTCTGGCCTGCCAAGTTTCAGTAGATAGGTCTGTCACCACTCTGATNTATGAGCGCTGCTGTATCCAAGAAGACTCCTTGACTGTCCAGGGCCTATCCTTTCATAGAGTGTTTTGTGAATGGTATCTCTTGGTCTCTCTTGTTGGGACCTTGGTTATTTTATTTTCCTATTCGTAGTGATATTATTTGGGACTCTCCACCTTGTGTACTCTGGCTTGTTTCTTGAGGTAGCCCTGGTGAAGAAATAGACAGACAAACACACAGGGATCAGGAGCACACAAACGCACAGACAAATCCAACTACCATGCAAACTGAGAGGGAAAACGAAAAAGTTAAGAGAAAAGACGGAGGAGGGAAGGCGAATAATAGGAAATAAAAAAATACATAAAAAGGTCAAAAAGAAGAAAAGAAAAGGAAAAAAGAAGAAAACTGATGGACAAAGAACGGTTTAAAGCATATAACCGGATTTCCCAGCTACAGTTAAATAGCCGTGTGTATGCAGTGCTGGTTGAAGAGTATAGAGAAAGAGAGAGAAGACAGGGCGGGGATGAGGCAAAATTGGAAGTAGAATGAACAGGCAGAAGGGATAAGGAGCTTTTTTCAAAGAGCTAAAGGGTGGGATAAGGTTGGATAGGTGAGAGAAAGACGCTGGTGGTATCCAGAGAAACTATAGTCTAATGACTCCTGAGAGCAAGCGATGAGAATGTCGGTAGGTGTAGAATTTATATCTACAGAATGGACTAGTTGTGACTGTGTAAGCAAGCTGGTGACCAAGGTTAATCAGGTCAGTGTTCTGGGGAAAAGGGTAAAAAAAAAAGAAGGAAAAAGAGGAAGAAAAAAAAAGAGGAGGAGGGCAGCTCTCAGGCAGGGATGGGCGTGGTGTGGTCCAATGCGTCAGGCGGGAGCTCTGCCTTGGCGGTTGTGGGGAGGAGAGTGGCGGCGCTCCCGGCCCTTCTTGAACCAANTGTATGCAGTGCTGGTTGAAGAGTATAGAGAAAGAGAGAGAAGACAGGGCGGGGATGAGGCAAAATTGGAAGTAGAATGAACAGGCAGAAGGGATAAGGAGCTTTTTTCAAAGAGCTAAAGGGTGGGATAAGGTTGGATAGGTGAGAGAAAGACGCTGGTGGTATCCAGAGAAACTATAGTCTAATGACTCCTGAGAGCAAGCGATGAGAATGTCGGTAGGTGTAGAATTTATATCTACAGAATGGACTAGTTGTGACTGTGTAAGCAAGCTGGTGACCAAGGTTAATCAGGTCAGTGTTCTGGGGAAAAGGGTAAAAAAAAAAGAAGGAAAAAGAGGAAGAAAAAAAAAGAGGAGGAGGGCAGCTCTCAGGCAGGGATGGGCGTGGTGTGGTCCAATGCGTCAGGCGGGAGCTCTGCCTTGGCGGTTGTGGGGAGGAGAGTGGCGGCGCTCCAGTCTCTTCTTGAACCAAGCGCTGCACCTCGCTTTTTTGGGTGTGTAAACTCCCGTGCCGGGTGGGTCGCGCCCTTTAACCCAGGCCAGGGTAGTTTATGGAGCCCAGCTGAAATCGCGGTAGACACGGCCTCGCAATCCCCTCAGGGCAATTCCAAGCCTCTTGCCTGGCCCTGGGGATGGAGCCAGAAGCCGCTGCTCCCATTCCTCCAGGTCGGGGCTGGCGAGCTTGGGCGGGGGTTTGCCTGCAGGGCGTGCCGGGCCTGCTGGAGAGAGGGAATCCAGGTTCCTCTGGGTCTCATCACCCGAAACAGAAACACGAATCGCAGGCAGATCTCCCAGATTTAAGCCCTTCGCCTTCCCTCCAGAGTTCCAGCCGGCCAGGAGCTCGGAGGCCCGCGCACGGCTCCTCCAGGAGTCAAGCCGCGCCAGGAGTACAAAGGAACAAAGGAGCGGTACCCTCGTGGCGCAGCCGCTCCGGGACGCATTGGCTCACCCGCAGCCGCTCCGGGACAAGTTGCCGCGCAGGGATTTGGCGTGCCCTGTCCTGTGCCCCGAGCGGAGGTTTTTCTGGTTCCCAGCGGCAGACACCATATCTTGAGTAGTTTTGGACTCTTTTTCCCCTCTCACTCCCCGCAGAGGGGGATCGCCCGGTCCCTCCAGTCTCGATCCCTGCTCGAGTTCTTCCCCAGTTCGCACTCACGTTAGAAGGCTTTCTCAGTGGATTCTGTGTCCTTTCTCTCCCAATCTCTTGGGTTCTGTAAAGTTTCCTATGGCTTCAGATCTTTTCCGTGTGAGGTATGAGGGTGAGTGCAGTGCTCGGAGCTCCCTACTTCTCCACCATCTTGCCCTTCCTCCAGAGCTCAGATGATTTTAAGGGCAGTGAAATTCTTCTGTATTAGAATTGGGGGGGTGCACATCACATACATTTCACTGAAGGCATAGAGTGCCCAACATCAGGAATGAACCCTGATGTAATCTATGGACTTTGGGTGATAAGGATGTGTCCATAGAGGCCCATCAGTTGTAAGCAATGTACCAACTGGTGGGGATGTTGACAGTGATGGAGGCTGTGCATATGCATGAGAAGGAGATACATGGACTCCTTGTCCTTTCTGCTTGATTTTGGCATGAACCTAAAAGTCTTCTAAAAATAAGGTCTATTAAAGACAAAAAAGGAGAAAAACACATTGTGGAGAATATTCTATTCAGCACCATAAAAAGCAAATAATCCTATTTATTTATTTATTTGAAGGAGAGAGAGAGAGAGAGTGAGCAAGGGGCAGAGAGAGAAAAAATCCCAGGATGGGGAGAGAAAAAGAGCGAGAGTGAGAGCGGGAGAGAGAGAGAAGTGGGGCTCGTGCTCAACCAAAACAGAACTCAAACTCATGAACCATGAGATCATGACTGAAGCCAAAGTCAGATGCTTAATGACTGAACCCCCCAGGCACCCACAAATAATCAACTTTAACAATGGGCAGAAGACATTCAGATGGCTAACAGACACATGCAAAGATGCCCAACATCGCTCAGTATCAGGGAAAGAATGAAGAGGCTGTGTTCATCACAATGCATTTTTGCTTCAGGAATACAGTTTTTAACTTTGTCCTTGGAAATACCTGCAGAGTTACAGTCACATTCGTTGAGGTAATACTCAATTTCCTTTACTATACAATCTCTTTTTTATTTTTCCTCTTCTAGTTCTAGATTTAGTACTGTCTTTTCAAACGATCAGTCATCGGGCATCCTTCCTCTTCCCTTTTTGCTGCCACCGTCCAGTCACCTTCATTATCAATTCTTGCATGAAACTTGTTCTGTTCCATAGGTAAACATGTTCATGAAATGGGCCAGGGCCCTTCTCGGCGGAGCACATTTCTGCATATCAATGTGTCCGTCTCCAATTCCTATAGCCGAATGTCTTCCTTCTCCTCTAGTCTTATGGTCCAAAAAGGAGAGAGAGAGAGGGTGGACAGAGGTCCCCATTTTTGAGGGGCAGAGAGAGAGGTGGCCTTCCCTCCCCACTGAGGACACACCTAAAGCACTGAGACTTGAGTATGGCCCATGAGCTCTTAACAAATAAGTGTGTGTGTGTGTGTGTAATGGGGGGATCTTTTAAGATCTGTATCCTGGGCAAGGGTCCCGTAGCCTGGGCCTAATAGAGTCACTGACCCTGAGGTGTGTGGGAGAAAGAAGATGGCAGGTTTTCATTAGACTTTTTTAAGTCTTAGGTACTTTTGGCCAGTTTCCATAAGAACCATATGAAATACTGGACCTGAGAACTGCATTGGTAAAAGAGGAGTGTGCTCCACTCGGGTTCATTGGTATATATTCATTATGATGACAGTCACTTTTGGTTAATAGTCTAGAAGAAGTTCTAAATTTTGGTGGGGTGGTACCTGGGTGGCTCAGTGGGTTAAGTATCTGAATCTTGATTTCAGCTCAGGACACGATCTCAGGGTTCATGGGTTCAAGTTCAACATCGATCTCTATGCTGACAGCTCATAACCTGCTTTGGATTCTCTTTCCCTTTCTCTGCGCTTCCCCTATTCATGCTCACTCTTTCTCCAAATAAGTAAATAAACGTTAAAAAAAAAGAAATTATATAGGGCGCATCAGTGGCTCAGTTGGATAAGCGACTGACTTTGCTGAAGTCATGATCTTGCAGACCATGGATTCGAGCCCCACGTCAGGTTGTGTGCTGACAGCTCAGAGGCTGGAGCTTGTTTCAGATTCTGTTCCCCCCCATCTATGCCCCTCCCCCGCTCACGCTCTGTATTTCTCTCAAAAATGACAAAACATTAAATAAAAGCCACTGTAACATTTTTGTGGAATCCTAAAAGTCTTGTGTGCCTATATCTCTGTATATGTCATGCCTGGTGGAAGTCAGCACTGATCAAAGCTGAGAAACAGTCCTGAGGAAGGGACAGGGGTCTTTCGGGGCAATAGGGTATCCCATGAAGGAAGAGGCACCCTGTGAGCTGTAACCAAAAGTGGGTGGCAATAACACAACTCTGGTGATTGGATGTGGGGACAGATAAAATTAAGGAGAGCTATGGCTCAGTATAGAAACCACTGGCTTTGCCTTATTCCTACAGAACAGACACTTTTGCCTTCAACCTACACGGCTGTGGAGTTCATCAGGGCAGAGAGACGGGACCTCATTGCCACTTGTAGGGACAGAGTAGAGACACCCAGACAATTGCAGGGTGGCACCCCATCTCACTCATCAGGGTAAATAGTCTTTTCAAGAAAATTTCAAAAAGCAAAATTATTGCCACCATTAAAGTTGGAAATCAAACCAGGATGAAGGTGCTCTGGGGAGGCTCAGTGCGTTAAGCATCTGACTTTGCTCAGGTCACGATGTCAGAGCTCCCGTGTTCCAGCTCCTTGTCTGGCTCTGTGCTGACTGCTGGAAGCCTGGGGCCTGTTTCAGATTCTGTATCTTCCTCTCTCCCTGCCCCTCCCCTGCTCATACTCTGTCTCCCTCTGTCTTGCTCTCAAAAATGAATAAACATTAAAAAATGAAAATAAATAAATTCAAGCCAGGATTCACTCCTGCTTTGGATAAGTCACTTGTCTCCCTGGCTCTACTCCTGTTCTTGCTCACACAGGTCAAGGGCAGAGAGCCAAGAGAGAAGCCTAGCCACAGCCATGGATGAGGGGAACTTCACAGGGCTCAACCAGCAGAGCCCAAGACTTGAGGACTTCAGAGCTAGTCCCTGGGAAAATGGGGGCCATGAGAGTGGAAAAGCACATTTCCAGTTAGTCCACACGTGGGAAGGAACAGAGTGCTTTGCAGGTTCCTCAGTCCTTCACCCACGTGCTGTCCAAGGAACAATTACATACGAGCGTGGGTGCCCATGAGCACATGCGTTTGAGTCTCTAAAAGCCTCTATTTTGATCGCATCACATCAAAAGAACTTCCCATTTGCAGATGCTTTATTGAAATGAAAATGCATTTGAGGTTTCAACAATCGTCTTGCAGTTTATAGAGCAAAAGACAAAGAAGAGAGGAAAGTCATGGTGTCTATTCACCGGCTGTCGGTCGCTGACCATTCTCTGTAGTCCTCGGGGCCTTGAGTCTTGTGGAAAGTTAATAAGCGGCGCAGTACTTACTGTGCCAGTGTCAAGTCTTGAAAAACGCACATTTCTTCTTGGCTTCTAGGGTTCCTCTACACACATCTGGTACCCCAGCATGTTGGTGCTGGAGTAAAGATGAGAATGATCTTGTGTCTCATGGTAATGATGAGGAGACTCTACTGATGCCAAACAGGTGCTGGTGTTTCCAGATCTCTACCCCGTCGGGGATCCCTACATATACCAGGGTGTTTTATTTCAACAAAGAATTGTTAAGTCTCAGCCCAAATACAAGGAAATGGGAAGTTTTGTTGGCGTTCTGGTGTGACGTTACGTGTTACAAATACCGAAAAGGGTCTGACCCTGAGACCTTTACCTCTGTGTCCTACAAAACATTGGAGATGTGCATTCCCAGCGATCAGTCTCATCTACATTTTTAAAGAAAACATTCCAGGGGCACCTGGGTGGCTCAGTCAGTTAAGCGTCCGACTTAGCTCAGGTCATGATCTCACGGTTCAGTTAGTGAGTTCAAGCCCTGGGGGTTCTGTGCTGCTGGCACAGAGATTCTAGTTAAGTCTTATATGAATATTGTCCCTCATTTGACTTTTTCATTTATTACTCACTGAAGATTCCAAGAAATGAAGAGGCAAATCAGCACTGGGACCTTGGCTGTCTTTCCTGATGTCAAAGAATTCACATGCACCCACAAGAACATTCACTGACATAAAATAAAGCATGTTTAACCCTTGATTCGGCGTCATTAGGAACAAAGATAGAGCCTACTTGTCCCTGCCTCATGGTTTGAAAGCACATCAGAAGAAACTGTAATTACCACCATATCTCCAAAATTCTTCAGAGTTTCATCTGACTGGTTCAGATAACATTGCTTCAGATCCGCTACGGCCTGTTGTTTCTCAGGAGTCTGAGCGAAATCCTCAAGAAAATTCTGGTATTCAGAAATGCTCACTTGAGGATCGATTGCTTTGCTAACCACTTGCTTTAGCAGTAGGCATCCAGAACCTGAAAGGAAACATGTAGAAGTGGCCTCAATTAGGTATCTATGAAGCCCCTTTTGGGAGCACCTAGGATGTCGGCCATTTAACCTACAAACCAGTAGACTTATACATTCAGAAAGTGGATGGTGAATGGTCTTGGGTTCTCAATTCTAGGAGAGTAAAATCATGACCTAGGGTTTCCCTTCAGCCCGAAAATATGTGTGCCCTCTCCCCACCCCTGCACTGCCGCCACAGTGCAGAGAAGCCAAACAGTACGTGACCACGAACAACGAAGACCCTGGAGGAAGGAGGTCGAGGCTCTCAACTGGACTTTGGGGAACAGGGGGTCTTCCCGAGGGCCCTGACACGACCTGCAGCCCAAGACCTGTCCTTGGTGCACCCGACTCACCAGCAAAGCAGTAAAGGGGGAGGGCAACCAGCACAAGGACGCTCAGCAGCTTCATGGTTGAGGGCAGCTGTCGCTGGCCGGTCAGTCCGACGTGGCTGGGAAGAAGGGACTCACTTGGGAGCTGAGCACCTAGAACTCCTCCTTTTATTCTCCTGGCCACCACCTTATCCCTCCCACAAATGAGGGACTGAGGCACACAGTAAACCTGGCACTGGGCCGGGTAACGACAGCAAGAATCAACTGCAACCCAGCCAGCCTGTGCTCTGTTTGTCGAAACCAAGGAGACAGCTTGTTGGACCGAAGACAATTTGGGAACTGCAACAAGGATAACATAGCTTTAGATGAAATTCATGCAAAGGTGCTTGCTAGCTAATCTAACGACTACAGAATGCTCCTGTGTTGTCATCCTCTTTGTTTTATTATTGTGGTGGTGTTTATTAGTCTGCTTCAACCCATCCTCCTTCTTCAAGATTCGAAAAGCTTCCTATCCTGGGTTTCTGTGGAAGCATGGCACAGCTGGGCTCAGTGCAATACTCCACACCTCCACTGGATGGCAGACTTCCCTCATCCATAAACACCTTTAGTAAGGCCTTGGCTGGGTGTTTAGGAAATACTAACAATGTCTAACGTTCTCTCAAGGCTATTTGTACAAAGACTTACTCATTGATATAACTCAATTTCATGAGTTCATTCTATTCTACATCTATGAAGAATATTTTTTGAGTTGTTTGGGATTTTTCCTCCACCTGCTCAAAGGATGATGTGAAGGAGCAGAGGAACTGATCACTCACTCAGCAGAGGCAGTGCTGAATGGGGGAACGGTGATCAGGACTGGGCTCAAGCAGGAGCGGGTTCATTTTAAGTTTTCACTATTTTATTTTGAGAGAGAGAGAGAGCGAGAGAGCGAGCATGTGAGCAGATGGGGGGAAGGGGCAGAGTGAGAGAGGACATAGCTGCCAAATCAGGCTTCACGCTGGCTAGAGTGAGCCCGATTTGGGGCTCAAACTCACAAACCGAGATCATGACCTCAGCCAAAGTCGGACGCCCAACGGACCAAGCCACTGAGGCGTCCCATGATGTGGATTTAAATCTTGGATGTAGCTCCTAATCATGAAGTGTCTTTGGGCAAGTTAAATTCCTGGTTATTTCAAGCCTCCTTTCCCTCATTTCTAAAATAAGCATCAATCATACCAAACCTGGATTTGCAAGAATGACAGACACTCTGTAAAAAACTTACCCCTGGACTAGAACAAGGTAATCATGAATAAATGGGAGATACCATCTATCCATCCATCCATCCATTCATCCATCCATCCATCCATCTGTTCATCCGTCCATCCAACCATGCATTGTTCAATAGTAACCAATGAGCCTCCCCCATGAATGGAGTCTGTGCTGCATGCCCTAGATCCAGCCTTTAGACCAGGACCTTGACCTATGGAGCTTACCTCTTACAAGGGAGGCAATAAAAAGTCCACCGATGGTGTGTCTGGTTGTCTCAGTCGTTTAAGCACCAGGCTTCAGTTCAGGTCACAGTCTCAGAGTTCACTGAATGAATGACCCCCGAAAATGATTGCTGTAGGGGACAACAAATCAGCGACTACAGGCAGCACCCTGTACAGAGGGCCAGGCCAGTTATAGCAGGAAGGACTTGAACAGCTAGCTGAGTGGACAATGATTATCATGGGGAAGATCTGGGGGAGGGTGTCCTAGGCAGAGGGCACTTCAGGCACAGAGGCTCTAGAGCAGTTGGTACTGGGAAGATAATGACAGCAAGGATGGTGTGCCTCTTGGTGCCAAGAGACACACAGGACAGCCTCTTGTATAGAAAAGCCACATCAGTTTAAGTGGACATGATATGAGGGTTGAAGTTACAAGAGAAACAAAGTTGGCTGAAGTTAAAGGAAAAAAAAAAAGGAAGGAAGGAAGGAAGAAGGAAGGAAGGAAGAAGGGAAGGAAGAATGAAGAGAAAAGGAAGGAAGGAAAGATGGAGGAAGGAAGGAACAAACGAAGGAAGGAAGGAGGGAAGAAAGGAAGAAAGGAAGAAAGGAAGAAAGGAAGGAAGAAAGAAAGAAAGAAAGAAAGAAAGAAAGAAAGAAAGAAAGAAAGAAAGAAAGAAAGAAAGAAAGAAATTGATGAGTGCGACAGAGAGCTGAGTTAATTATTTGTGAATGCAGTATTTGCTGTTTGGATGATTTAGGACTCATTTCTTCGCATCATTCAGCCAGAATAGAAGTTACCAAGAACAATGCTACTTAGGGACAGGCTAGAAATATAGAAGAAGCTTATGCTCTTCTGTGTGTGCATTGTCACCCAGTTGACCATTGCTACCAATTTCCATTGCCAAGGCAAATGAAGGACTTTACTGATGAAATGGAGACTTTTCGGCTAGGACAAAATGCGGACTCCTCCTGATGCCCAGTTGTTAGGAACTTGCCCTGTTACCTGCTGAGATGCTGGTCTCTTCTGACGTTCCTTACCCAGCTCAGCTAAGCTAGAATCCCACCTCATGTGCTTGGTGCCCACATTAACAGGTGTATTTTTGTGTTTTCCCTTCATGTTTTCTCCACAGCAGATGAGGATCATTCCTGGTGAGTGAAATAACAATAACTCAGCCCATAAAGGAGCCAGGCTACTAGTTGCAAGCTAGTGGTTACAAGGAGAAATAAAAGAAAGCACAAAGCTTGTGTAGACAGCCTGTTTATTTTTTTCCTTTTCCCCAAAGGGGCTTTAACTCAGGGCCCCAAAGGAGGTTTAGAAATTAGTCTTCAGTTTCCAAGCTTGTGTGACACATACTGATCACCTATTATGACAAACCATGGTATACAGGTGAATTTGTATGGGTACTGTGAATACCTTGTGTCGTGGAAGAGAGAGAGAGAACGTATGCGGCAGGATAGAATTCTATTTGGCCTGTCCTCAGGCTTATGCAAGCCTCATTTGAGGCTCTGCCCTATTTAATCAAAGTAATAACAATCTGTGACAGCTGTTCCTACATTGGCATTAAAGCTGAGGAAGGAGTTAGTATTTTTTTTTTTTTTTTGGTATGAGTTATTTTCAAATTTAGATGATCTTTACACATTTTAAATCATAGGTTACCGATCTGGATCCACTTCACAGTATTCAGGGACAAGATGAACCACATGTTTTTGCCCATTCATTCTGAAAACTGGTTCTGCTCCTCCTCTCCAGGGCTGTTGGGACATTAACCTCAGGCATATTCTTTGAAAGTGAATCCCTTCTTCATTAAGATCACACCAAAGTCTACAACTTGGATGGGAAGGTACTTCCCCAATCCAGAAACGTTCAGAAAGGTGCTGGCCTTGGAGACATCTGGATGCAGTGCGAGGGTGGTGGTTCCCACTACCTAGGTCATTCCAGCTCCATCCTTGCCTGGGGCCAAGGCTGGTGTGGACACTTCACAGCTGTGTCCCTCTGCACAAGGGGAGTATCCTGGGGTTGTCATATGACCTAAGAAGGGGGTTGGGCACAGAGCTGGTGCCCTGTACCTCCTGTCAGCTGCCAGTTTCCTAATTTAATACAATTAAGAAAGGTCTTATGCTAACTCTTGGACACCTAGGACCATCAGAGACCACCAGAAACTTGCTTCACTTTCACATTCTCTGAAGGATCTAGAGAAGATCATGTTCAAAGCGGAGGCAAATGTCCTATGTTTGAACACAGGGCACTGTATTTTGATCCATGCTTACTTGATACTGTTCTGACTTCTTGGAAGAGTTTTATTGAGATATAGCTTACACATAGAGTCTCTGTCAAACATATTCTACTTACTGTTGGTTTCTTCTCAAGGCCCAGCTCCATGGGGCAATTCCTGTTTTTTAAAATTCAAGAAAGCATGAATGGATGACCATGATGAACACTCCCTGGATTCAAGGCCCTGGGGCAAACCTCCTTTAATCTTGATGACAAGGCAATGCGTAGGATGATGATGAAATTCTTTGACCAAATGGGGATACTCTGGAGTGTGAAAGAGGTCCAAAAATAGATGGGAATGCCAGGAAAACAGCATAAACCAGGATTCTCTCGAGGAATCTGAGATGTTGGTCACCCTCCTGTTGGTGGCATTCTCCTCTCCGGCTTCCCAGGTATAATCTGAAAGCAGTCCCTGTACGCAGCGGGCAGGGAGAGACCGATGAAAAGGTGACCATGCCAGGTTGGTAGGTGGCAGGTTTAATGAGCAAGGGAACTGACATAGGAGGGCGCCTCGGTGGCTCAGATGGTTAAGCATCTAACTTCGACTCAGGTCATGATCTCACAGTTTGTGAGTCTGAGCCCCTTTGGGCTGTCTGCTGTCAGTCCAGAACCCGCATGGATCCTCTGTCCCCCCAACTCTGTTCGGCCTCCGTAGCTGGCTCTCTCTCCTCCCTCTCCCCACCCCTCTTAAAATAAACAAATAAACTGAAAATGAGGGGGATCTGGGTGCGTCAGTTGGTGAAGCATCTGACTTTGGCTCAGGACATCTGCAGTTCAGGTCATGATCTGATGGGTCATGAGTTTGAGCTCCGTCTTGGGTCTTGTGCTTACAGCTCAGAGCCTGGAGCCTCCTTCATGTTCTGTTCCCTCTCTCCCTGCCACACCCCTGCTTGCCCTCTGTTTCTAAAACAAAAAAAATAAATAAACATTAAAAAAACATTAGAAAAAAAGTAAGGATAAAAAACATAGGCGAACCCCACATCTACCTTCCAGAGTCAGAAACTATATACAGACACAGTAAGCGGGTTCAGTCACACTGAACCCAGTTCAGATGGTCTCAACACGACATCATACTGTCTCAAGGCACTGTCCTTGAGGCAGCTTCCAGGTAGAATAGGGCCAAGTGAATTCATATTCAAGGACCAGGCAGGTGAGTGAGGAGCCTCCAGTGTCCAGGGTCCAGCTAACAGGGCAGCTGGAGGTCACATTCTCTCCCCGATCCCATCCCCATGAGGTGGGCATGTCATATCTCCCTAGATAATGAGACAGGAGAGGTCAAGTAACTTGACCAACAGCACACAGCTTATGGGTGGCAGAGCTGGGGAAGGAGCCAGGTGTTTCTGCCTGAGAGACAGCTCCCGACACTATTGATTTCCCTGGTTTGATTGTGGACATTCGCTTTAGGGCTCCAATGGATTCTTGTGATCGTGACTCATACAACTCTCCTATGTGAATTCCAGGTTGAATTCTGCGTGCCTGCCCCTCTGCACACCCCCCACCCCCCGGGCCCAGTTTTCTGCTTGTGGCTTTTGCTCCCCATGAACATCCTTCCCTACTGTCCTTGCCTCAGTCCTACTGAGTTGAAACTCCTTATTCATTCCTGATGTCACATCAGTGACAGCCCACTTCTTCTGCCCATTCCTGGGCCCTGAATCTCTAGGGATCTCCCTTGCTGAGACCTCTTGCCACTCTGTGAGCAGCTCTCCCCTGACATCTCCAGAATCCTGATTCCATGGTCCTTTGTCCCTGTTGCTCCCAGAGGGCGCCGCCTGTGCACTGCTGGTCTTTGTGTGATGGTAGTGATACGGGTGGTGCTTAATCAATTGTGTAACTGATTTTCAGGGCCGATTTTGAATTCACACAAAGATTCCACTGATGAGATTACATGTTTAATAATTAGGCCTATTTTGAGAGAGGGAACCACATTTACATCCCAGTATTTAGTCAACTCAGGGATCATGCCCAAAACTACAATCAGTCATCTGCCTGTCATTGTGGTGCTACCTCCACCTTGTTTATGGTCCTGGATGAGGATGTTGATGTCACAATAGGGAGAGGGATGTGGAGGGCAGGAGGATGTATGAGCCCCTGCCCTCTATGGCTGGGCCACCTCAGTCTCCCTGTTCCTTAGAAGTCACCATTATGTTGATCCAGTCAAACTGTTACCCAATCCAACCTGGATCTGTCTCATGACTTGAGGCTGCACGCTGGATTTGGAAGCCAAGTCAGGATCAGGTGTTGTCAGCAGCTAATTCTCCTTGGTTCATTCACCAAAACGATGAACCTTACACAACTTGACATTTCCAAGAGATGTGTGGTTAGGCAGACACCTCTTATAGCTCATTTTAGATATCTATGCCATTATCTTCTAGACTGACTTAGTCATTTTCCCCCCACTCTGTGCCAAGATTTTCTTGCCAACCATAGGCATGCACTGCTGTGAACCTCTGAGCCTCAGGGGCATTACAAGGGGGAGGGAGAACTGATATAAAGGTTTTCCACTGGGAGGACACGAATTTTCTACTGATGCTGTCTAACTCCCACTTTCCACCCAAACCTGTAGATGTTTGTCAATGTCTGGAGATGTTTTGGGTGTCCCCACAGGGTGAGGGGTATGCTAGCAGCATCAAGTGGGTAGAGACTAGACGATGCTCAGGATGTCTACTCAAAAAAGAATTTTTCAGCCTCCAATGTTAATAAAGTCTTGATTGAGAAGTATAGTGCTAGAGAAATTCCCTTGAGCATTTGCCCATGTGGTCAAAGATCTGTTTGCCTAAGTAACCTCATGCTAGGTGGACAGTGAGCAGAGACCCAGTGGAGATAGATGCTGGCAGAAGCGTGGGCTTCTGTGTTGCTTGGTGAGCGGATCTCAGCTTCACATCCAGGGCTTTGCCCTAGCTTATTCTTGCTCACAGAAGGCCTTGAGTTCTTTGTTCTGTCATCCGTATCCCCTTTTTCCTTCAAAATGCAATCAGTCATCAACCTCCTCCCAAAGTCCACCTTCAGAGAGAATGAGTAGCTCATAAGGGTCTAGTTCTTTGTTAAATGTCTACAGGCCTCTGATTTCTATCATCGATCTCCCTCTCAGGGATATACTTGATATCTTTTTTCACTTCTCTTTTGTCTTGTCTTCAGACGTGATAGTTAGTTCCCGAAGGTACTTCATTGATTCTTTCCATAAAATACACAAGTTGTTCCAACGTGTGGTACAGTGTAGATTCCAAGTTGACCTCAGATAACTTGCCACATCATAGCCTATTTCTTGCCAGATTTCCCCCCGATCATTTTTTTGGCCTCTTTTCTTCTATTCTGTCCTTCCTTTTCATTTCTTACAACTTCCTGTGTTTTCAAAATTTGCATCTTAAAATAAGGATATCGAAGCACTGTTCCCAAAGAAAAATATTGGGAAACAGCTTTCACCGAGAAGTACTGCAGCTGTCTCTCTCCTTATCCCCACCATGTAGCCTCATATCCAGCAACCACTTCTTTCACTGCATCTCCTGATTTTGACATATTCTCAATATCTTTGTTAACTGTTCTCTATGGATTCATTCAGTAAAACCTATGTTACAGCCTGTGTTGACTGGATTCCATGCCTCATCTTTCCTCATCTACTCCTTTTTGGTAAACCATGTCCCCCACTACGTTCTGAGAAAAGGTTCACTGGAGATAGAACTTTTGAAGTTTTGCACTTCTGAAATCTCCATTTATCCTCATACTTCAATGACACTTGGCTGCATCTAGAACTCCATTCATATACGACTATAAGTTGAAGCCTCTGCATTTTTAGCATTGCTTCTGTGTCTTCCAGTCTTACATTGAATGGATTTTTATTCCCCATTCTGGATATGACCTAGTGTGTCTTTCTGAAAGAAACACCTTTCTTCTGAGTGATGGATGTCCAAAAAGAAACAAAAATTGCAGAAACGTGTTTTTATGTGAGGAGAGAGTGGGACATTCTATTTTGTATTCTCCATTTACAAGAGATTTTCTTGTAGTATTTCTGTGATTTTCTTCCCACCATGATCTGTCTCACTCTGGAATCCTATTATCTGGGCTTCATGGACTAATGCTTTAACACACTTTTCTTTTCCCTCATATGTGTGTTCTTTATTTGTGTTTCCACTACACATACACTGCTTTTGTTCCACAATTCTGCTTTGTCTTCCAACTTGCTATTATTTCTTTCAAGCTGTCTTATTTTTCATTTTGCCAGAGCTCTTTGTTTGACTTTGAAGGTGTTTTAAGCCATAAAGAGATTAAGATACTTAGGTAATCTGAGCTTTGTAAAGATCCATGAAAGGATCCATGGGAGAAAGAGCTGCCTGTCCCAGAACACCTGGAATAATTGCAAAAGAGTATGAGTTAGTTAAGAAATTGCTTCTCTTCTTATCTCTCCTCACATTAGGTCCTAACTCTGACAGAAGTTATGGTTAGTTGCTGGAGGAGAGAAAGTAGTAGTAAAGGAGAGAGAGAAGGGAGTAATCTTATTCTGACACAATCAGAGGTTTTTGATTACTATATAGGTCTGAATATGCTAATTTCAGAATGGAGACATTCAACTTCATGTCCTACAAAATGGAGAAGCTTTGAACATTTGCTCAAAATAAGCAACGGCAGAAGCAGAGCTTTGTGTTCAGAGTGCTGACCTTGTGATAGAGAGAAAGATGGATGCGGAGAGAAGCCTTTGGAGGAGGAATCCCTGGGCAGAGAGTGGTCATCTGTGTCCAGGGAAACAATGAGAAGCCTCAAGGACAAGTCAAAGACTCCATACATCAATCCTTCATACTTGGTTAAAGTCAGCAGTGAGTTTGAGGCAGAGACTCTCGAAAATTAGATATACCTGAACCACGGGGCGCCTGGGTGGCTTAGTCGGTTAAGTGTCCGACTTTCGCTTAGGTCATGATCTCGCGGTTCGTGGGTTCGAGCCCCGCGTCGGGCTCTGTGCTGACTGCCAGCTCAGAGCCTGGAGCCTGCTCCAGTCTGTGACTCCCTCTCTCTCTGACCCTCCCCTGCTTACGCGCTCTCTCTCTCTCCTAGAAATAAATAAAACATTAAAAAAAAATACCTGAACCATGAAAAACTAGGACGCAAATCAAACAGAGAGTTGATACCAGACATAATATGAGTTTGAGCTCCAACCATTCTGGGGGAGTGTGTCCAGTGGAGATTGCTCCCATTTAGTTATCTTTCTTCTACCTCAGAGAGCTATAGCCTATGGAGTGTTTGTGTGCATGCATGTGTCAACATGGATGCATCTGTGCCTGCATATGTGTGTGTTGGTAAAGTACACATTCATAAAATTAACCATCCACACCATACTTAATTGTACAGTTCAGCTGCATTAAGTACATTCACAATGTTGTCATGGTTACTCATTTCCAGAAACCATGGCAGACAGAAACTCTGGCTTTAGAAAACATTAACTCTTTAAACCTCTCTCCTCCAGCCCCAGTCTTTACAGTCTTGCTTTATCTCACCTCACACTCTTTAGCAGCAGTTCATGAAGGAAAATGTTTCTGTATGCGACCCTGAGTTTATTAGTTTTATAACAATGAAACTGACATTACTGGGCTTGAAGGGTCACAGAAGTAGCTATGGAAAGGTCTCAAGGGAGGGGGCGGCTGGCTGACTCACTGAGAAGAGCATAGGACTCTTGATCTTGGGGTCATAAGCTGGAGCCCCATGTAGGGTGGAGAGATTACTTTGATTAAAGAAACTTAAAGAAAGTTCTCACGGTGAGCACTGTGGTGATGCTGGGGTCCCCTGAGTCTCATGGAGGTCCTGTTCTTTCACATCAATGGGTAGCACCTGTCTTCCTAGTCCCTGGGCAAGTGACACCCGAAGTGGTTGTTGATTAGGAAATGAGGGCTGCATGGGTTCTACTTGCAGAGATATCTACATGTTTCTCCAGTAGCTGAGGGGGCAGTCTGGGCATCATTTGCTTTTGAGATCTTCCCAGGAGATTCTAACACACAGCCAGGGGTGAGGAACACTTGAGTAAGACATTCTTCCTCCTCACGTTCAATGGTGGTAATCATTCTTTATGTCCCTGGATACTAGCAGGGACTGAGACAGAACATGTAAACCTTCCGGGATAATAAACAACCTTTACGAGTGCTCGGTAAATGCAAATGCTCAGTATTTCAACAAAAGATTTTATTTAATTTATATTTTAAGTTTACATTCAAGTTAATAGGGTGGAGTACCACAATGATTTCAGGAGTAGATTCCTTAATGCCCCTTACCCATTAGCCCATCCCCCCCACCGCCACCCCTCCAGTAACCCTGTGCTCTCCATAGTTAAGGGGACGTTTCTGTTCCTCTCCATGTTTTTATATTATTTTTGCTTCCCTTCCATTATATTCATCTGTTTTTGTTTTCTTTATTTATTTAGCCTCTAAATATTTCCTTTTATTTTTTATTATTATATGAATCTTTTTTATAGTTTATTATCAAGTTGGTTTATATATAACACCCAGTGCTCATCCCAACGAGTGCCCTCCTCCTTGCCCATCGCCCCCTTCCCCTCTCCCCCACCCTCCCTCAGCCCTCATTTTGTTCTCAGCATTCAAGAGTCTCTCATGGTTTGCCTCCCTCCCTCTCCCCAACTATTTTTCCCCTTCATCACCCGCTTCGTCCTCCGTTAACTTCCTCCTAATCCACTTATATGTTGAAACATATGGAATTTGTATTAAAGTCCTCCTATGAGTGAAGTCATCTGATAATTTTCTTTCTCTGACCAACTAATTTTGCTCAACATAGTACCCTCTGGTTCCATCCACATAGTTGCGAATGACAAGATTTCTTTCTTGTTGATTGCTGAGTAATATTCCATTGGATATATACACTACATCTTCTTTATGCACTCTTCCATGGATGNAAGAGCTCCATGATCCTTGTGTCCACTGAGCATAGTTCATTGGTTGACTATGGAATGCGTTTGACAAAATGAAGACCAATTTAAGTGTACATATTTCTTGATGTGATAAAAATATACACTTCCTATAGAGTCAGGACAAATAATTGATGAATATAAAAAGCTGTTACCTTCTATTTCTCAGGCAAGAGGTAAGATCAGTTACCTACCATAATTTGAGAGCCGGCTTTAAGATTCACAAAGTCCTCTTATTCATAACATTTGGAAACACATTCCCTTTAGTAGTTCACGGTTATAGAAGTTAATGAGATTCATAGCTAGAGAGGAGGGTCACTTTGTCATGGATGAGGAGGATGTACTGCAGGAAGGGTATCACAGAGCCCAGGGAACCATGTAAGAAACAGTGAGTCAAGCTGGACAGGACTGGATCTGGACTGTGATGATAGCTGAGGGGATGGCATGCAGAGGAAGCTTAGAAGTGAGGTTGTGGGAATGGAGGGGGCAGAACTCAGTGAGTTTTTGGATGTCGGGGGAGGATGTTAGTAGCAAGCTTATGAACCCCCACGAAACGTATCCATTTTTATTTTTGTTTGAGAGAGTAAGAGAGAAAGATAGAGAGGAAGTGGAGGAAGGGCAGAGAGGGAGGGAGACAAAAACCCCAAGCAGGCTACTCATTGTCAGTACAGAGCCCAGCACAGGACTTGAACTCACAAACTGTAAGATCATCATCTGAGCCAAAATCAAGAGTCAGATGCTTAACTGACTGAGCCATGTAGGAACCCCAACTGATACCCACACCTGAGTCCCTGCAGCTTGCAATAATGCCCCTCATAGTTAAAAAAAAAAAAACAAAACCAAGGACTTTGTAGATGTGATAAAAACTAGATTCTGACATGGGTAGCTTGTCCTGAATTTTGTGTAATTTCTTCTGAATGCGACCCCATATATTTTGTATGAAGGAGACAGAGGTAGATTCACAGACACAGTAAAGGAGAAGGCCCTGTCACCTCTGAGGGCAGAGAGCAGAGTGAGGGGGGTCAAGACAGGGAATGATGGTTTCCAGCCATCAAAGTTAGAGGCAGCCATGAAAGGATTTTCACCTCCACCTTCCAGAGGGAGTGTGGCCCTCCTGACACATGATTTCTGCAAAGCGGTCTAGATTTTCGACTTCTGTCACCCAAACTCTGAGGAAATAAGTGGTATAAGACACCAAGTGTGTCATAGTGTTTTTCAGCAGCCACGTGAAAGGAATCCAGGAGCCTAGGATGTATCCAGGTTTTCTGCATCAGTGGCTCAGGGAAGGGAGAGTTGTTTGTAGGCAGACAGTGTGTATGATTGTATATATTTCTCCTGAAATAAGTGTGGAGATTTGAATGGGATGCCCAAATGGCAGCTGGATGCTGTTTCTGGAGCTCTTGGGAGAGAGAATGTATGGGAGAAACCATTATCCCCAGGCGTCAGTGAGTGGTCTAGACCTGAGGAACAATGTGTGTGTGCAGAGTGGACAAAGACTTCACTGAAGGATCAGCCCTGAGTCACGAAACATTCAGAAGTGGACATAAGACAAATTCCCTGGACGATTGATTGGTAGGATGGAAACCACAGTGAAGGTGTGAGGACCAAGCAGGTTGGCTGTGTTTGAGATGAGGACAAAACAGGAACGATGCTGCTCGCTGGGAACCACATGACTGGGCAGCCAGCTGGGCTGTGGGTCTCCTTCAGAACAAAACCATAGCAGGAATGTGTTAGTTGCTCCTTACCCTGACACTCATTTTCCACTGATAGCCATGTGAATGGGAGATGTATAAAGTGATGCGGGATGATTCCTGAGCAAACCTTTCCTCTTGCGCCCCTTGTTCCTCAGGCTGCCATGGGTAACTGGACATTAGGTCTCTGAACTTTACTATTGAAAACACCCAATGGCCACTTCATGGCAAGAGCCACCCCAACTCAAGACCACAAAATGTTGGATAATAAGAAGACAAATAGAGCAGTGCAGGGCAAATGATTTATTGATGCAAGACGTTGAAACCTTTACATTTTCTGGAAGATCAGGGGATCACTGCAAGACAGAGATACTACTATATAAGATTTAAAACAAACATGAGGCAGTGATTTTCCCCTGAAATAGATATAAAGAGAGAAGGTTAGTCATACTGCCCTGAGGACGACACAGGAACATAGATTGTCGGTCACAAAGAGTTGTCGGTAATGTTTTAACAGACTAAAGACTAAGAGAATGGGCGCAAGACAGCAAACCAAGGAGACTGGTCAACTAAATAGACCTGATGTGATGACAGCAAACCTTGCAGTTCCTGAGAAAACCACTCCCACAGTCTGGCAGAGAAACCCGGAGGTTAATGGAGAGTAAGACTCAGGTTTCTAGCAGAAGGAGAATCTGCCCAAGACGTTTTCCTCTGCTATCCTAGAGAAGAGGACTCTGCATTTTCACCGCAAGGGAATACAGGAGTGAGAGCCTGGAAACAGTCGGGATGGACTTAGGGGTACTGCTAGGAGATTCCCAGTCTCACAGGGTGGGAATTCAACGGATCAGCACATCTCCTGGGTACTGAAAATCCAGCTGCAAAGGGCATTTGTGACTGAACCACATGACCTCAATCCAACAGGCGTGGGCTGGAAGACACCCTTAAATATCTTATTTCTCGACAAAGACATAATTTCAGTGTGTCACCTACACACGTGGGTGCAGGAGGTGCAGTGAGGAAGGCGTGTGGCCGTGGGTGCAATAAGGGATGGAGTCGGAAGGAGGGAGCGGCGGGGTGGGCTGAGGTGGGATGGGGTGAGGCCTTGGTGCTGCAGAACCTGGCAGGGTGCCTGGCCTCATGTCCTCCATGCAGACAGGGCGCCGGAGCTGTATCCCTCCCTCCCAGCTGTCTCCACATTCAACATCCCAGCACGCCCATGAAATTCCCCTGTGACTGTGACCACTGGGTGAGGGGAGCTTGCCCTCGGGAGTGCTCCCAGGCAGGGAGGCAGCCACCCTTTGACCCTTCAACAGCGCTAAGTGGGACCCCAGTTGTCCTCCTCCTCAGGACACTCTGGGGCACCTGGCACCCAGGGAGGTGACCTGAGAAGTAGGAATGTGCCCAGATGCTCTGAGAAGCCTTAATGTAGCTCCACACGTGTCACGTCCTGCACTCTGTGGCCACCGGTTATCCTAACAGGAGCAAGCGTTAAGGTCCACCACCTATGGCCCCGACAGGCAGCACCCTGAACACGTTTCTGGCTGCTCAGCTGAGCAGAAACTCTATGCACAAAGAAGAAAGTAGTTACCAGTATTGTTGAAAGTTCCTTTTTTCCGTCTAACGAGATCTTCTCCGTGCAAGTCTTCACGTCCAAAAGGGCCTGAACCTTTTCTGGAGGTGCATGATACTTTCGAAGTAATGGCTCATACGTATATTTAGGTAGCATGAGGAAGGCTTTGGTATCGCCGACAAAGGTTGGACAGGCTATTGCATTGACTAGTGAAGAAAAAGAAATAGAATCGATATAAGGAAAATCACGTGTTTCCTGTGACTCCCTGATGTTAGAGCTAGACAGGAGCTCCAGGGGTTTCATGATCTCACCCCCCAGCGGTGCTTGACCATGGCAGCTGGGACTTCCTCACATCTCAGAGCAAGTACAGAAGAGCCAGGACTAGAGTACAGGCTTCCTAATCCCTAGTTCAGGTTTTATCCTTTTTAAAGCACATCCCTTCCTTTCCAAGACTCTCCTGGTTTGCTGACATTCGCTTTCTTTAGATATCAAACAATTAAGTTTTGCCTGAATAGTATGACTTGTATCCTATGATCTTGTTTTTTCCTTGGATATTGAGGAAGAGGAGTGTTGACAATCAACTTTTTATTTTTTATTTATTTTTTAAAAGTTAATTTATTTTTGAAAGATAGATGAGAGCAGAACGTAGGATGGGGAGGGGCAGAGTGAAAGGGAGACATAGAATCCAAAGCAGGTTCTAGGCTCAGAGTTGTCAGCACAGAGCCCTATGTGGGGCTGGAACCTTGTGGACAATGAGACTGTGACCTGAGCCAAGGTCAGATGCTTAACTGACGGTGCCATGCAGACACCCCTGACTATCAATCATGTAAGTGAATGGTAGAGTCAGATCTTACCAGAGAGCAGAGGAGGGTGGGTAAATCTATAGAAGAGTAGATCAAACTATGTATATGTTGGAAGATGCTAGTGTGAGACTAAATTAAAGAATAAGATTATGTCACTGGATGAAGACATGATAATAAAGCTAAACATACACATACAAACACAATGCCCAGGTCATCAATCTGAACCCCTTTGAAGCTTATACACAAAGGTATGATTGTTTTTTTCCCTTTTTCCTGCAGTGATGTACAGAATTCCTTAGAGAGGATGAGAGGCAGGAACTGGTGCTCTTTCCTGACCCTATTGGAATGGTGGAGAAGCCTGTAGTGACCGCTTTTCCTGGTGTGGGCTCTTTATCTTCCCAAGTCTTTGTAAGCATGCTGCAGCTGGAAAGTGCCCTACTAGGGTCTGATCTACGCCCTGATCAAAGAAGTTGAGAGGTTCAATCAGAGGCAACACAGAGAAAGAGGAAGGTGTTTAAAAAGTCAGATGAAATAGATTGACTCAAGAAGACGTGGGTCTGTATCCAGGGTAAGAAGACATGCAAAAATATTGTTGAATGGATGGCTAGAATTAATCTAGATAGACAGAAATCCCACCTCTATGGTGGTACTCCTGGAAACTAGGGGGACTGGCAGATACAGTGAGATATACTCACTAGTAGATATAGTGAGTTCTGCTTTTTCCCTTAACTTCCCTGAAGATTTATTATTTAAAGACTCAGACAACACTAGCTCTTTTCTTTTTCTTCATCTTGTTCTTCATTCTCCTCTTCCTCTTTCTCCCCCAACTCCTCCCTTGCTGCTGCTGCTCCTTCTTTTAAAGAAAGCCACTTAAGTTTCCCTAGTTCCGAGAAGGGTACTCACCAGGGCTGGTGCTGGTCTCATTAGAAATGATACTCACCCTCATAGCAGCAAAGAGCCAGAGTGACCAGCAGGACACTCAAGAACAGCTTCATGGTTTATTTTGCTTTGAGTTTTCAGCTGCAGTGAACGGTGAGTAATTAGGAGCTGAACTCAGGAGCCTGGGGAGCCCAGGAGTATTTATACTTAGAGGGCCGCCCTTGTCCTGCCCAAATAAACATATGGTCATGTCATGGGCCGGGCTTCCAGCCCTCTCTTCCTCACTCAGGGCTCATGCCATCCATCTGTGTCACAGACCTCAGTGACTTGATCCATGTCCCTGTTTACCGGCATTGCTGGTGCCAGGCACATCTCCTTTGTAGCAAAACAGAAGTTGTAGTTTTACAAATGCATAGTCAGTTAATTGATGGAAGCACCTCTAGACGTGAACTCCATGACTGCTGCAGCAGCCTCTGCTTTTGCTCATCTTTACTTAAGCATAGTGCCTGGCACACAAGGGAGGAAAAGCAAATAATCCTTCAAGAAGTGAAAGACTATGATCCTACAAACCACTACCCTTGGTTAGGGTGCATCTTCGGTGTGAAATGATGCTTGCTCTGCCGTGTTTGCCTTTGCCCAGGTGAGAGACAGAAAGGGCAGCAGCATGGTGACCACAGTAAGAGACATGAGTGGATTTTGGTATCCCAAGATCCTATGGGGAAGACTACCTTCCCAACTACTAATTTCCTATTCTAATCTCATATGTCTAAAACTATCCAAAGATATTTCAAATAGAATCAGTCTCTCCATTGACAAAGAGAAGCTGCTTGTTAGCTTTACTTGTCGACTGAAAGGGTCAGACTTTCTGAGTCGTCAGGGTCAAGGCCATGAGCTCCCCACAGGGGCTCATCCTCAGCCTCGCCCCAATAGTGAGGAGCGTGCTCTATGGGAACACAGGGGAGGCGTGGAAAATTCTTACTAAAGGCATTTGGACGTCAATCTGATTGTACAGAGGGAGCACCTGTGAGAGCTGTTCCAGGATATTTAGAATTCTGACATGAAGGAGTAGCTGGAGGAGGGCTCCCAAAGGAACAGTATGAGAGAAGACAAGACAGCATAAATCATGTGTCTTGGGAATATCAGGGACCTCACTTACCCTGAAACATATTATACATGCAATAGTGCACATTGAGAGAGGGAAGGCTTGGTGACTGGAAAGACGGGATGGGCCAACTCAAGGGGAATTTCCATTCGACTCTGTGGGATGTGGGAGCAGAATGGGTGGGTGAGGTGAGACACCAGTCCACATATGCTGGGTCTCAGATCTGAAGTCAAAATCACATGTGCTTTTCTTTTTTTTAAAAAATTTTTTTTTAAATTTATTTCTAGGAGACAGAGAGAGAGAGACAGCGTGAGCAGGGGAGGGTCAGAGAGAGAGGGAGTCACAGACTGAAACAGGCTCCAGGCTCTGAGCTGGCAGTCAGCACAGAGCCCGACGCGGGGCTCGAGCCTACGAACTGTGAGATCATGACCTAAGCGAAAGTCGGACGCTCAACCAACTAAGCCACCCAGGCGCCCCGACATGTGCTTTTCATATCCATTATCATGCATGTTATTAAAAAAAAAAAAACAATGGAAAGGGAATAAAAGAATGGGACTGGATGCGGAGAAATAGGAACTATTGTGCATTTTGGTGGGAATGTAAACTGGTATAGCCTGTGAGGATAAGACTCAGAGGTCCCTAAATATTAACAAGAGAGTTATGATACGGTCATTCAAGCAAGTTCACCTCTGAAGACATATGCAAAAAAATTGAAAGCAGGGTCCCAAACACATATTTGCATACCCATGTTTATTGCAGCATTATTCAATAGCCAAGAGGTGGAAATAACCCAGTGTTCATGAATAGGTGAATTGATTTTTAAAAATGTGGGAAATACATATAACATTATTCACATTCACCCGTCTAAACAAGGCAACCCTGTCACATGCTACAACATGTATGAACCTTGAGGACTGTCCACTAAGGGAAATAAGCCAGTTAAACAAGACAAACATTGCATGGCTGCACTAATATGAGGTACATAGAATAGTCAATTCCTAGAAATAGTGAGGTGAATGGTGGTTGACAGGGACTGGAAGAGGAAAAATATCATGTTCTATGCAAATCGAGTCATCAAGGTCACAGTGAGCTGATTCTACCCAAAACCTTTTGTTTCTAATCCTCCAAGAAGGTCATTTGGGTTGAAAACATCCTGTAGCCAATAACAGCGGCAATAAAAAGAGAAGCACTATTTTTTGCTTGCTAGCTATGACTTGGACAATGAGCAAACAGAATTGATCGCCTTCGATCATCCCTACAAATTCACAAGCCATTACATTTCCTATTTTAAGTTGAGTCAAGTAACTTACAGAAGGCAAGAAACTTGCTCTAACTCATTCAGTTTGGAAGCCAGGAGGTCTAGCCCAGGCATGGTGGCATATGAATGATGAAGTAACAAAGTGGTACTTTGAGTTGGGGTGGCTGGAGGTGGTGACATGTCAGATGGAACAGAGACGGATGACATTGAAGTTGTCTGCTTGCATCCCAATCTCTGACTGAATAGAATTCTTCTGGGTGATGATCCTCAAGCTAGTTTCTGTCTCTGTCTCTGTCCCTGTCTGTCTCTGTCCCTGTGTGTCTGTCTATGTGTCTCTCCAGTTCTCTGCTTATTCTTCTACTTTCCAAAAAAGATACTTTATTGAAACACAAAATGCTGGTTGGATTGTGGAGCAACAGAAACCCTCAGTTGTTGGTGGGAATGCAAAATGCTACAGCCCCTTTGGAAAAGAGTTTGGGAGTTTCTTATGAAAGTGAAAATAGTCTTGGGTTCTTGAGATTCACACAAGGGAGCTGAAGACATGTCTACACCAAACCTGCACATGATCCTTTTGGCACTTGTATTCATAGTTGCCAAAATTTGGAAGCAATTAAGATGTCCTTCAGTTGGTCAATGGACAAAGAAACTGTGGTCCTTTTGGACATGGAATATAGTTCTAAAATTCTATGGAATTGACTTAAAGCTGAGCTGTGAGTCCTGAAAAGGCATGGAAGAACCTTACCTACATATTACTGAATAAAAGAGGCTAACCCGAAGACCTGCATACTCTATGATTACAGCTCTATGACATGCTGGAAGGTCAGAATTATCAAGACAGTAAATGATCAGTGGTTTTTGTGGGTTGGGATGGAAAGAAAGATGAATATACAGATGCAGAGGATTTTTAGGTGGGTGACAGTGCTTTGTAGGAGTCTATGATGCTGGATACATGTCATTATGGATCTGTCAAAAGCCATCAAAGGTTTAAAACCTGAGTGAAATCTAATGTCAATCACTGACCTTGAGTGTTAGTGATGTGTCCGTATAGGTTCACCAGTGGTAACAAACGTACCTTCAGGTGTGGCATGTTGTTGGTGGGGGAGGCTGTGCCTGTGTGGGTGTGAGGTGCACATCCGAACTCCGTGTGCTCTGCTCGATTTTTCTGTGGACCTAAAACTTCTCTAAAATAAGGAACGCTATTAACAAAGGGAGACATCTTGTTAAAAAATGATCTTCAAGTAAGAAACCAATCAGAAAAAAATGAAACAGTGGAGCTGCATCCACATATAGATAGTTGATCAACTGTCAGGCAAAACTAAGCTAAACGACTGAAAAAAAATATTAGAACCGATAAAAGTTCTTTATGTCGCTGAATATAGATCAGCATATAAACATCGATCACTTTCCCAATACACAACATTATGGAAACAAATGCCTTTGGTAACAGAAGAATAGCAGCAACAAAATTATGTTGAGATACACATAAGTGGAAATATTCATAACTGTAAGGATAAAATCCTGAAATTTTACTTTCAGGGATAAAAAGGAATGAACACAATGGAAGCACACACTCTGTTTCTGAAGGAAATACCGGAACACTTAAGGAAGTCCATTATTCTCCAATTAGTTTACAAATCCAATCCTGCCCCCACACTGGGCAGTTTTACCTTTTGTTTTGAATTCTGAGGAGCTGTTTAGATCTTTCAAAGTAGAATGCATTCATTGTTTTGAGTCTTGTGAGCAGGGTGTAAGCGCCCAACTTTTGGATCACACCACTGGGTTCAAGCTCAGCTCTGGCACTTTCTACTTGTGGGGAAATCAGCCAGTTGCTAACCTTCTTAACCTGGTGCCTCATCTGTAAATGAGGCGATAATAATAGTGCCTACCTCATAGGTTTAAGTTAGGATAAACGAATTAATAAGGGAAAATGCTCACCACAATGCCTGGCAGTAAATGTCAGCTAGTACACTATATAACAGGAAGGAAAATATGTAACTAAAGTATCAAACAAATTGAATCAGCTCACTCCCAAGTCAAATCTCGAACCAAGTCTGACTCTTCCAACGAGGAATGTTTATTTATCCTAATGCGAACAGAGTGTGCTTCAGAGTTTGGCTTTGGTTTCTTTGGGGTGTCTCCCAGGTAACGTGGGATTTCTCTCAGTTGCAATTTCTGCCACATTACTTTTCAGTCACAAATGTATTGTTTTATGGCCGCATTGAGTTTGCCATCGTGATAGTCAATTCCTAAACACTGAGCACTGGCACTAAAGGTATAGGAGAGTGGTGGGTGGCGACAGATATTAGTTATCTGCAAGGCGCACAGGTCTCAGGGCTCCTGTTCACAGAAGGACGCGCTGGTCACACGTGTCCTTTGGTTGAGGTTGAGATCCCAGGGATTCTCTAGGGTTCAAGTCTTGAAGTGGTTAATGTATACATGGGGCATGGAAAGATTTAAGACATTGCTTCTGGATCATACGGTCTACAGATACTATTACAAAGGGTATATCATGTGGTCGCCCTGGTTCTCATGTCCCATTTCCCCCCAAGATATATTCTTCCTCCGATGTATGAAGACTGAGGTGTGAATGTCACCCATCAGATGTTACATGGCATTGACTCTGCATGTACAGATCTCTAGATTCAAAAAAATAATTAGAAGTAATATTTTCTGGTACATAAGCTTTTTCTATAGGAAGTGGTTTCTGATTCATTGCTTTGGATAAAAGTAAAGGACCTTTTTAGTTGGGATGATAAGTCATTACAAATAATTTTGAGTGATAGATCGCAATGTCATCTTTATTTGGTACCTACGGGGATTCAAAAATCAAGTGGAATTCATTCCATAGACTCATTCTGGTCTATGGAGAGTCACATCTGTACGTCCATGTGAGAGCATTTTCAGAGTTTACATCTGTGAAGATGAAACACATGAACAAAACTGCCTCATTTTAATGATATATGATATTCATGAAGATACAAAAATAAGAAAGGCTCCATCCAGTTCTTCAAGAGATGTAGTTAGGGATGCCTGGATGGCTCAGTTGGTTAAGCGCCTGAGACTTGATTTCAGCTCAGGTCATGATCTCACTCATGAGAATTCAAGCACCATATTAGGCATTGTACTGACAGTGTTTAGTCTGCTGGGATTCACTCTCTCCTCCTGCTCCTCTCCTGGTCTCTCTCAAAATAAATATATAAAAGACCTGAATGTGAGACAGGAAACCATCAAAACCCTAGAGGAGAAAGCAGGAAACAAACTCCTTGACCTCAACCGCAGCAATTTCTTATTTGAAACCTCCCCAAAGGCAAGGGAATCAAGAGCAATAATGAACTATTGGGACCTCATCAAGATTAAAAGCTTCTGCACGGCAAAGGAAACAATCCATAAAACTAAGAGCCAACTGACGGAATGGGAAAAGATAGTTGCAAACGACAGGTAAAAGGCTAGTATCCAAATCTGTAAGGACCTCACCAAACTTCACACCCGAAAAAAATCTAGTAAAGAAATGAGCAGAAGATATGAACAGACACTTCTCTGAAGAGGACATCCAGATGGCCAACAGACACATGAAACGATGCTCAGCATCCCTCCTCATAAGGAAAATACAAATCAAAACCACACTGAGATACCACCTCACGCCAGTCAGAGTGGCTAAAGTGAGCAAATCATGAGACTCTAGATGTTGGCAAAGATGTGGAGAAATGGGCACCCTCCGACACTGTTGGTGGGAATGTGAACTGGTGCAGCTCCTCTGGAAAATAGTGTGGAGGTTCCTCAAAAAGTTAACCATAGAACTCCACTATGACCCAGCAATAGCACTCCTAGGAAGTTGCCCAAAGGATATAGGAGTGCTGATGCATAGGGGCACATGTACCCCAGTGTTCATAGCAGCACTTTCAACAACAGCCAAAACATGGAAAGAGCCTAAGTGTCCATCAACAGATGAATGGATCAACAAGATGTGGTTTATTTATACAATGGAATACTATATGGCAATGAGAAAGAATGAAATCTGGCCATGTGTAGGCACATGGATGGCACTTGAGGGTGTTATGCTGAGTGAAATAAGTTAGTCAGAGAAGGACAGCTACCATATGTTTGCACGTATAGGAGGATTAGGAGGAACTTAACGGAGGATCATGGGGGAGAAAGGGGGAAAAATAGTGGGGGAGAGGGAGGGAGGCAAACCATGAGAGACTCTTGAATGCCGAGAACAAACTGAAGGCTGATGGGGTGGGTGGAGGAGAAGGGGGGTGATAGGCATGGAGGATGGCACTTGTGGGGATGAACACTGGGTGTTATATGGAAACCAACTTGACAAGAAACTGTTTTTTAAAAATAAATAAATATAGGGGCGCCTGGGTGGCTTAGTTGGTTAAGCGTCTGACTTTCGCTTAGGTCATGATCTCGCGGTTCGTGGGTTCAGGCCCCACGTAGGGCTCTGTGCTGACTGCCAGCTCAGAGCCTAGAGCCTGTTTCAGTCTGTGACTCTCTCTCTCTGACCTTCCCCTGCTCACGCTCTCTCTCTCTCTCCTAGAAATAAAAAAAAATAAAAAATAAAATAAAAATAAATAAATATATAAACTTAAAAGTGATGTTTTTATCATTACATTTGTCCTCACAGATTTAAGAAGTATCAAGAATTGAGGTACGTATACCTTTATCCAAAGCTGCAACATCTTTGGTGGCTCCCAAATCAACATTGCACCTTATCTCACAAACTGCACAAAGCTATTTTATTACTTCTTCGCTTGCCTTTGTGCCCTGAGGTTCCTCAGGGAAATATGTGAGCTGCCCATGGCATTCCTTACTACTCTCACAGACTGTCTGCAGGTAACCCTCATAGCTCCAATGCATGCTCAGACTTCTTGCTAAAACATGTAAGCTGCAGAAAAGAAGCCCATGACATGAAACGGCCACTTGGCATCAGAGACGGTTTCCTTCATCAATTTGCCAAATATTGTCAAACTCAATGGTCCTATGGTGTCGAAGTTTCTTTTCTGCGTCACACAGAGGGAAAAGAATGAAGCCAAAGAATTTTTGAGAGGGTGCAGAGGGGCAGAGAGGAGAGAAGAGTATCCCAAGGAGACTCCCCACTGTCAGTGCACAGCCCGATGCGGGGCTTGAGCTGATGAACCATGAGATCATGACCTAAGCCTAAGTCAGAGGCTTAGCTGGGTAACTGAGCTACCCAAGAGCCTCAGCCACCCCTGGTGCCACATCAGACACTGCCTAGAGTTTGAGGACCCTTCTTCTAAATGCACATTGACTTCATACATTATCACCCATGACTGGGGTCCCACTTGACCCAGAATTATCATACACACTCCCTGGATGGCTTGACCTTTCCTTCCTTCCTGGGAAGGCAGAGTTCTGTTCATCTCATTTTGCTTCAGCAACAAGAGTTAATTTTGGACTTGAAAATAGCCACTGACTGATAGGAACGAAGCAGCCCATGTCCCCAAGAAGAACACATGTGCGCATTTACCCAGCTCCACCTGTTACTGATGAGTTTCTCCATTTGCTCAGTATACATCCTCTTTGTGGCAACTCTGTTCAAAAGAAGACTAAGATGAAGAGTCTTAACTTATAAGACAAAATTTCAAGCAGATTTGCATCAACTCACAACCATACTTCATACCGCATTCTCAGAGCTCCAGCAAAATCATACATAAATCCAGTGGCAAAGTACACACTAATTAGATGACAAGTAACAAGCCTACAGTGCTCTAGAGCCCCCTAAATGACAATAAATATACAGGCTGCAATTAAATGAACTGTGAAGTACGGCATGTATTGTAATGGGCCCATGAGAGTTCCAGGTAGAACATAAGCAACTGTCTTCTGCCTGTAGAAGACCCTCAAATGTCACAGACTCCCCTTTCATTGCAAGGTCCTTTTAAGCTGGAGTCAAGGCTACCAGGCCAAGGTGAGATTCTGTTGGAATAAATGTGTTGTAGGTGAGTGACTGCTGTTACAGAGAGCAATTCCAGAGGGGCCATCTTGCAGCATTCAAGGCCAAGTGCTACCCACTCTTCGCGACACTCCCCATAGCCAGACAGGTGTGCCTGTCCATCCTTGACGTGCATGCTCCTCACTGTAAGCGGGGCCCCACATGCGAATGAGAAACCTGAAGACAGTAGGTCACAACCACGACAATCAAAGGTACCTTTCAATGAGGGGGACTTTGAGTCTTCTGCAAGCACTTACGTAAGTGGCTTGTGTTTGTTGTTGAAAACAAACAGATATTCCCCACCTTTAGCCTAGGGAAGGAAAGCAGTTACCCTGTGGCATGAATAACAGGTTGAGTCAAGTTGGTTATACATTTTGGAAGAGCTGCATGAAGAAGGGGGCCAAATAACCTCAGGACATGTGAGGTGTGCCAGGAGTCTCAACACTATCCTTTGCTTACCTTTATACTTTGCTTATCAGAAAGACCTTTCTTCTTGAATAGCCTTTTGTACTAAAGTCGACACGAAAGGTTTCTGGTTCCTTGTGAGTACTGATCTTCACAATAGTACTAATGAGAATAATAATATTATCATTATGTTAGAGACAGAGAGAGAGCAAGGGTAGGGGAGAGGTGCCGAAGGCAGAAGAGAGAGAGAGAAGGAGAGGGAGAGAGAATCTTAAGCAGACTCCATGCTCAGCAATGGGATCATGACCCAAGCTGAGATCAAGAGTCAGCACTCAATGGGCTGCAACCCTGTATTGATCCTCTTTAATCGCCATTAAACTCTCATATTTATATACACAGAGCTTTGGCATTTCCCCCAAATATCTCATTGGAGATCTGCCCCCTCGGGGTGTAAGACATAAGACCTCTTGGGGGAATTTTTCTTATTCCAGCACTAGTCAGTACACAGATATTGACCAATGAAGCATATGTGTTGATAAATTAACGTATTTAGTATGCTAATAAGTCATGTTTAATATATTGTAGGCAGCAAGCATAGCAGCTATTCACTTTTCTATAGGTCAGACAAGTGGTCTCCAGCAGGCTGAAAAATAAGACCGAATCTCTGTAGATTAAATCACTGTATACAGATATTTTTTTCGTTTTAGAGTTGCTTTGTCCACTCATCTCTCTATCGCTAGAACTGAATGCCTACATATCCCAGACTCTCTTGCCCATGCTGCCTAGTTAGGTTCTCCAACAGAAGGCACTGATGGGAGTTTACAGGTGGGAAAGGATTAAAAGTCATGTTTTCTCAGCTACTTGTTGTTTCTCAACCACTTGTTGCAGTGGTTGTGGAAGCAGTGTCTACAGTACCCACAGAAGCCCAGCGAGGACAGTGCTTTCCAAATTACAGGATCATGGAAAATGACTACCTCACCAGGGGATATTCAATAGGCTTCCTGGGGGGTATGACAAGAAGATAAAGAAAGTATCTATGCTAGAGTAACCGACAACCTTCAGCACCTTTGCACAGGGCCAACAGAGAAAGACCTGATCTCACTGCATGCTCGGAACTGACAACATGGGCTTTTAGGGAAGGGGGCAAAGCTACAACCAGGTGAAACCCACGTTGGCTGAAGCTATTTGCTTGTGCTCTGGATCCGTTGCTTCCACCCCAATGCCTGGGTTCCTTGAGCCCAGGAGGAATCCCCTCTGGAAGTGAGCTCACATTATCTTTGGGGTTTTTTATTCCATTCCATGTCCTGTCTTCTTTCCGGGGAAAGGGGAGGCAGGATCAGAGTTCCAGTTTTGTTGTATCTAGGACCAACGAGCAGTGACAGAAAGAGAGGAACCATCCCCAGCTGTGGAATGCAACTCCCCTCTTTCTACCAGCAAAAGTGATTCTGCAAATCGATTGTAGCAACTTAGCATGATCGAGCACAGAATCTGTGCTTACTTGGGACAGTCACAAAAAAGCAATGAGAATATTAAGCATCCTCCACTCAAGATACTCAGAGTGGCATACTTAGGGACAAAGAGAGAGGAACTTACTAAAGTTAGATCCACTTTAGTCACATAAATGAGATGTCAACCAACACTAAGCCATTTGTTTGGAAGGGAGGGGTGGCAGGGCCTTTCATCAAAGGTATCCCTTCTCAGCTGAGCTAACACATTTGGACGAGGAGGCAATGTTTACTCATTGCTTTACTGAGATTCAAATGTGGTGATGATTTAGGTAGTTTCTTTGGTCCATTCAGTTTTTCCAAGCATACACTTGGAGCATCTTCCATGGACCCTTAGGCTTAGAATAAGCACTATGGAGGCAATTATAACTTTCACCATTTAACCTCTCATTGCTTCATGTCTTGAGTGCTTTGATACCAAAATTGTGTCTGCCTCCTTCTCCACCTGGCACACTATCTAGTAAACCCGTGGATTCAATACGGAGAGGGACTTGGAGGCAAGAGAGAGTGACTGTACTAAAGCTGTCTGGAAGGTCAACCCCAGATTCCTAACCATGGGGTCAGGTAATTGATTGAGACTTGAAGGGCCAAGAGGAGTTGCCCAGATGATCAAGGTGGATGCAGAATTATACGGAACAAGGATGGGAGCCTGGGTCATTACCACTGGAAGGGATACTTCTTCTGGCCCCATCCCGGAATCTCACCTATTCCACAAAAGCCACGCATCCCCATCCTCTCTACTCCTCTGTGCCTTTCATCTTAAACCTCAGGAAAACACTTGCTTGTCTGTGTTTCCGTGAGTATGCTCATTTATGTGCAAATGATAAACAGGACTCAAATGCATCTGTTCCATCTGTTTGACACCCCGTTCATCTATTGCTTCTCCACCCGTGTGGAGTGAAATTTAAGTGAAATTCCAGATTCCTTCCTGTATCAAAAGCCAGTTAGGATTTCTTCTCTCAGGGTGACCCAAGTTCTTCTTGGAGTGATATGGCTTTGAGCTTCAGGGTCAGCGGGATTGTTAGGTCCCCTCACAGAGAAGGCTTTGCCGCCCCATAAAAGAATATCCCTTACAGGCTTCCGCCCCCCAGTGTTTCTGATTTCCCTCCCCCGACCCACATTTCACAATAATCTCTTGTGCCCCAGAGGGTAAATACATGATGCAATACAAGTCATACCATTGGGCTCCAAGGTCTTTGCTGATAGTTCTTTGTATTTGTATTGTAACCTGGAATCATCTCTTCTTCAATTGCATTGCCATTTTCTCATAATCTGAGATCTGGACATGCCCGGGAAACCTATACTCTCATTGATAGGCCCATGCCTGGGTCTTCCTACTGAGCAATAATTATAATCATGCTCATCAGTTTCTTATTGAACATGCATTTTGTAGGGTCTTAGGGCAGGTGCTCCCAAATGTACCACTTATGCATTATGATTATCTTTTTTTTTTTTTTTACAAATAGTTTATTGTCAAATTAGTTTCCACATAACACCCAGTGCTCATCCCCACAAGTGCTCTCCTCCATGCCCATCCCTCCCTCCCTCCCACATCCATCGGTCCTCAGTTTTTGTCAGCATTCAAGAGTCTCTCATGGTTTGCCTCTCTCCCTTTCCCCTACCATTTCCCCCCTTCTTCTCCCCCTTGTTCCTCAGTTAAGGTCCTCCTAATCCTCCTATACGTGCAAGCATTATGATTATCTTAAATAAGAGTTAATTGTGAGGCAATCAGTACAAGAAGGACACTCAAACCACCCTCTGTTGCCCTGAAAGCAGGAAATAAATCTCCTCATGTAAGATGTTTTCCATGTCCTGGGAAAAAAGAGACATCCATATCACCAGAGATAGAAAGTTTAGAGCCAAGAAGGCTGTGTAAACAATCCTTGTTACTTGTTAGTGATGTATTACTGCAGCCCAAATTCTGTTTACAATTACCTAGTAATTGTAGTTCTCAAAATTAAGTTTTCTTTGTCCTATCAATTCCTCACAGTTTTATTGTCTCTCTGTCTCACAGGTATAAAAACTTCCTGCCTAGGCAAGGGAAATAAAAAGAAAAAGGAACTCATGGGACATCATCAAGATAAAAACCTTCTGCACAGCAAAGGAGACAATCAACAAATCTAAAAGGCAGCCAACAGAAGGGGAAAAGGTATTTGCCTATGACATATCTGATAAAGGGTTAGGATCCAAAATATATACAGAATTTACTAAAATTGTACAAAGTCAACACCTGAACTACAAATAATCCAGTGAAGAAGTGGGCAGAAGACATGAATAGACACTTTTCCACAGAAGACATCCAGATGGCCAACAGACACTTGACAAGATGCTCAACATCACTCGTCATCAGGGAAATACAAATGAAAACCACACTGAGATACCACCTCGCACTGGTCAGAGTGGCTAAAATTAACAACTCAGGAAATAACAGATGCTGGCAAGGATGTGGAGAGAAGGGAGCCCTCTTGCACTGTTGATGGCAATGCAAACTTGTACAGCCACTCTGGAAAACAGTGTGGAGGTTCCTCAAAAAATTCAAAGTAGAATAACACTTGACCCTATGATAGCACTACTAGGAATTTATCCAAAGGATACAGGAGTACTGATTCATAGGAGCACATGTACCCCAATGATTATAACAGCACTATCAACATAGCCAAATTATGGAAAGAGCGTAACTGTCCATCAACTGATGAATGGATAAAGAAGTAGTAGTTTATATATACAATAGAATAATACGTGGCAATGAGAAAGAATGAAACCTTGCCATGTGCAACAAGTGGATGTATCTGGTGGGTAATATGTTAAGTAAAATAAGTCAGAGAAAGACAGATATGTTTTCACTCATATGTGGAATTTGAGATACTTAACAGAGGAACATGGGGGTAGAAGGGGGAAGAATAGTTTCCAATCATAAAAGATTCCTAAGTACAGAGAAGAAACTGAAGGTTGATGGGGGGAGTAGGGAAGAGGGGAAATTGGTAATGGGAATTGAGGAGGACACTTGCTGGGATGAGTACTGGGTGTCGTATGTAAGCAATGAATCATGGGAATCTACTCCTGAAACCAAGAGCACACTGTATACACTCTATGTTAGCTGCCGTGACAATAAATTCTATTCAGAAAGAAACTTCCTGCCTTGGCCAAGTCTTTAGGTCTCAATTTTATTATTGGTCTTTCTGAATGATGCATATGTAATAAAATTCTATGGGTTTTCCCTTCCTATTAATCCATCTTATGTAAGTTTAATTATTAGCTCAGCTAAAAGACCTTGAAGAGTAGAGGAAATTTTTTCCTTCTCTTCATTTTCATGTCAAGCACTGTTCTTGGCACTCAGGATACATCAGTAAAGAAAATAGGCAAAAATCTGTGCCATCATGAAGCATATATTTTATGGAAGGGAGAGAACCAATAAACCAACCAAGGAGGTATAATAGATGGTGTGTTAGGAGGCAGGAAGTGCCATGAAGAAAAATAAAAGTCGAGGTTAGGAATCATTAATTTAATTTGGGTGGACAGAAAAGGACTCACTGAGGAGATCACCTTTCAGCCCAGATTGGAAGGAGGTGAGGGAGAGAGTGGGGGGTGTCTGGACAGAAGAGCATTCCTGCTGGAAAATCTCCTCAGGGGCTGGTCAGACAATTCTCTTAGTTCTTATATAAACACATATCGCCCTTAATTATTCCAGGTAACAGTATTCCAGGAGACAGCACAACTGTTTTCTTGACCAACTTACGGAACAAAAATGACAAGATCCTGGAGAGTGTTCGCTTTTTCACCTTTCATTCACTCCCTATCCAGAAGTTGCAATCTGGCTTCCACTCTAACTAATGCTCCTAATGTCTTATATTTTAATATTAGAGCCAGTTTACATTTTCTTTATCATAAGAGACAGAAGTAACATTTCTTTCTTTCAGATGGTTATTAGCAATGTCTGTCCTAAAGATAAATTAAAACTTTTTTTAACGTTTATTCATTTTTGAGAGACTGAGCATGGGTTCATGGGGGGCAGAGAAAGGGGGAGACACAGAATCCAAAGCAGGCTCCCAAACTGAGCTGTCATCATAGAGTCGAATGTGGCACAGGAACTCACTGACTTCGAGTACATGACCTGTGTTGAAGTCAGACGCTTCAACTGAGCCACCCGGGTGCCCCTTAACGATATTTTTGTTTGTTTATTTTTTTGTTTTTTGTTTCCTGCTGAATACAGTTGTTTATGTTATATATTCAGGTCCCTATACACATGGGTCCAATTTTTGGTACATTGATCTAAGTATAAATTCAGTGTGTTGACATTCTGTCTAAATTTGTTTTGTATTTGGCAATGTGACACCAAGTTCAACAACAAAGGTAAAGAAGTGGAAAATGCCATATGTTTGTACATATAGGTGGATTAGGAGGAAGTTAACAGAGGATGAAGTGGGAGAAGAGGGGAAAAATAGTTGGGGAGAGGGAGGGAGGCAAACCGTGAGAGACTCTTGAATGCTGATAACAAACTGAGGGCTGAGGGTGTGTGTAGGAGAGGGGAAGGGGGGTGATGAGCATGGAGGAGGGCACTTGTTGGGATAAGCACTGGGTGTTATATGTAAACCTACTTGACAATAAACTATATATAAAAAAAAAAGAAGTGGAAACTGCCGTGACATGTTGCCAAAATAATGAATGAATGAGGTAGAAGTAGCCTTATCTAGTATAAAAAGCCACTAATGAAGCTGCACTCACTGAAACAGCTTAGAAATAGAGAGCCAAAGTATTGTAAAGGTGTCCTGCAGTTCTCCAGATAAGAGATAATGGTGAGATTCAAATCCTTGGAAAAAGAGAGCTTATTCACGTAATAGATGTCGGGAATCTATGGATCTATTTAAAACATTTTTTAAACGCTTATTTAGTTTTTGAGAGACAAAGAGTGAGTAGGGGAGGGGCAGCAGGAGAGGAGACACAGAATCTGAAGCAGGCTCCAGGCTCTGAACTGTCAGCACAGAGACCAATGTGAGGCTCGAACTCATGAACCACGAGATTATGATCTGACCTGAGCTGAAGTTGAACACTTAACTGACTGAGCCCCTCAGGTGCCCCTATGTGGACACCTTTTTGTGCTCTCTATTATGTTCCACATATGGCTCTCTATTTCTGTGTCAGCACTAATGTGGATCAAGATAATGTGTTTTTTTTTTTTTTCAGTAAGTTTCAGTATCTTATACACCAAATCACCAGTTTTCTTTCTAATCCTCTTGGCCTTTGTCAGACACGTTTTCTTCCCTATGAATGTTCAAATCATTTTATCTAGCTTAAGCTCCAATGAGATCCAGATCTAAAGTATATTACAGGAGAGAGGCAAGATGGTGGAGAAGTAGGGAGCTCCATACATTTCACTCGCCCCATCTCTCAAACGGAGAAGGCCTGAAGCCATAGGAACCCTTACAGAATCCAGAAGTTTGGGAGGAAAAGGAGACAGAGTGTGCTGAAGAAACCTTATAGAGTGAATGCGAACTGGGGAAGATAAAATCGGGCCGGGACAAGAACACAGAGGGAGGAGGGATCCCCCTTTGGGGCAACCATGGTGAGTCTAGGAGAAAAAAAGAAAGAGTGGCCGAAACTGCTCAAGACACTGTCCCTGTCGCTGGAGAAGAGAAAAACCTCAGCTCGGGACACAGAGGGATCCAGCTTCCTGCTGTCTAGCTGACACTAGGCGGGATGCACTCATCCCAGGTGACCCAGGGAGAAATAGCTCCTCACTCGCCAGCTCGAACTGGAGGGGACGAGGTGCCACCTGAAGCGAAGACTTTGTGCTTCTGGCTCAGCTCGAACCCCAGAGGGAAGGTGAGGGCTTGAAACCTGTTCTGATGGATTCAGGCAATATCCACGGGGCAGTTGGACTAAAATCTTGTCTACCCAGCCCCTGGCACAGGGAAATCAGACCCAAAAAGAGTGAGTTGCAATGCTTGGTTCAAGAAGGGAATAGGGTGCTGCTACTTTTCTCCCCACAACCACCAAGGCAGGACTCCCACGGGATGCACTGGAGGCTAAAACCTGCCTACACCAAACCACACCCATCTCCACTAGAGAGCTGCCTTTTTTTTCTTTTTCTTTTTCTTTTCTTTTTTTTTTAACCGGAGCCGGGGCAAGACCAACATAGATGCACTGCCCTGATTAATTCTGGTCACTGGCTTGCTTAAACAGTCACATTTAATCCATTCTCTAGATGTATATTCTACACCTCCACTGCTAACTTTTTCTCTCTCTCTCTCTCTCTGGAGTAATCAGACTATATAGTTTCTCTGAGTAGCATTATCGTCATTTCTTTCCCCTCGCCTCTAACCATATTCCCCTCTTTCTCTCTATGAATTAAGCCTCTTAGTCTGTCTGCCTGCTCATTTCATTTCCAATTTCGCTACCTCCCCGCCCTGTCATTTCTCTCTTTGTATATGCTCTTCTATCAGTACTGCATACACCCAGCTCTTTATTTGTAGCTGGGAATTCTGTTTCAGTGCTTTAGACTGTCCTTTGTCTATTGGGTTTTTTCTACTCTCTTTTCTTTTTTTTTCTTTTTTCTCTTTCATATACTTTTCTTTTTATTATTTGTCTTCCCTCCTTCCTCTTTGTGTGTGTGGTGTCCCTTCCTTGTTTTCTTTTTCTTTTTCCCTTTCAGTTTGCGTGTTTGTTGGATTTGTCTGTGGGTTTGTATGCCTGTGTTCCCTGTGTGTTTGTCTGTCTGTTTTCTTTTCCAGGGCTACCTCAAGAAACAAGACAAAGTATACATGGTGGAGAGTCCCAAATAACACTACGAGTAGGGAAATAAAATAGCCAAGGTCTCAACAAGAGAGACCAAGAGACTCCATTCAAAGAACATTTCCTGAACGGACAGGCCCTGGACAGTCAAAGAGCCTTCTTTGGTACAGCAGCACTTGCAGTGCAGAGTGCTTAACAAGCTTTTAAAACTAACAAGAGATAGAAAGCTAACCAAAATGATGAAACAGAAGAACTCTCCTCCAAAGAAATTCCAGGAAGAAATGACAGCTAAAGAACTGCTCAAAACAGATATAAGCAACATAACTAAACAAAAATTTAGAACAATGGCTATAAAATTAATCGCTGGGCATTAAAAAGACATGGAAGACATCAGAGAAATTATTGCTACAAAGGCTACAGAGCTTAAAAATAGTTGTGATAAAAAAATAGTTTTGATGAATTACAAAATGCTATAAATAAGATGCATAATAAAATGGAGGTGTCCAATGCATGGATTGAAGAGGCAGAAAGGAGAATAAGTGATTTAGAAGACACAATTATAGAAAAAGAGGAAGCTGAGAAAAAGACAGGTAAACTGATCCAGGAACACTATAGGAGAGTTCTAGAGCTCAGCGATACAATTAAATGGAATAATATTAGTATCATACAATTCTAGAAGAGGAAGAGAGAGGGAAAGGAGCTGAAGGAGTCCTTGAACAAATTATAGCAGAGAACTTCCCCAATCTGGGGAAGGAAACAGATGTTGAAATCCAGAAGCACAAAGAACTCCCCTCAGATGTAACTTGAATTGATCTTCTGCATGACATATCATAGTGAAACTTGCTAAATATAAGGACAAAGAGACAATTCTGAAAGCAGCTAGGGATAAAGGGACCCTAACATACAAAGGGAAACCTACCAGAGTGGTGACAGACCTATCTACTGAAGTTTGGCAGGCCAGAAAGGAATGGCAGGAGATCTTCAAAGTGATGAACAGAAAAAATATGCAGCCAAGAATCTTCTATCCAGCAAGATTGTCATTCAGAATACAGGAGAGATAAGTCTTTCCAAATAAACAAAAATTGAAAGAATTCATCACCACTAAACCAGCCCTACAAGAAATCCTGAGGGGGACTCTATGAAGGAAATGTTGCAAGGAACACAAGATACCAGAGACACCACCACAAGCATGAATCCCACAAAGAACACGATGACTTTAAATCCATATTTTTCAATAATAACACTGAATGTAAATGGACTAAATGTCCCAATCAAAAGACATAGGTTAGCAGAATGGATAAAAAAACCTCAAACAAACAAAATTCATCTATTTGCTGTCTACAAGAAACTCATTTTATGGATTGTTTCTTTTGCCGTGCAGAAGCTTTTAATCTTGATGAGGTTCCAATAGTTTATTTTTCCTCTTGTTTCCCTTGCTTTTCGGGATGTGTCAAGTAAGAAGTTGCTTTGGTGGAGGTCAAGGAGGTTGTTTCCTGCTTTCTTCTCTAGGATTTTGATGGTTTCCTGTCTCACGTTCAGGTCCTTTATCCATTTTGAGTTTAATTTAGTGTATGGTGTGAGAAATTGATCTAGTTTCAATCTTCTGCATGTTGCTGTCCAGTTCTCCCAACACCATCTGTTAAAGAGGCTGTCTTTTTTCCATCAGATGTTCTTTCCTGCTTTTTCTTTTTTCTTTTTTTCTTTTTTACAAATAGTTTATTGTCAAATTAGTTTCCACATAACACTCAGTGCTCATCCCCACAAGTGTCCTCCTCCATGCCCATCCCCCCTCCCCCCCACATCCATCAGTCCTCAGTTTTTGTCAGCATTCAAGAGTCTCTCATGGTTTGCCTCTCTCCCTTTCCCCCATTTTCCTGCTTTTTCAAAGATTAGTTGGATGTATACCTTTGGGTTCAGCTCTGAGTTCTCAATTCTGTTCCATTGGTCTATGTGTCTGTTTTTGTACCAATCCCACAGAGTCTTGATGATGACAGCTTTGTAGTAGAGGCTAAAGTCTGCCAACGGAATGGGAAAAGATAGTTGCATATGACATAGCAGACAAAATCTATAAGGAACTCACCAGACTCCACACCTGAAAAACAAACAACCCAGCGAAGAAATGGGCAGAAGATATGAACAGACACTTCTCCAAAGAGGACATCCAGATGGCCAACAGACACATGAAACGATGCTCAGCATCCGTCCTCATCAGGGAAATACAAATCAAAACCACACTGAGATACCACCTCACGCCAGTCAGAGTGGCTAAAATGAGCAAATCAGAGAACTCCAGATGCTGGTGAGGATGTGGAGAAACGGGCACCCTCCTACACTGTTGGTGGGAATGTAAACTGGTACAAGCCCTCTGGAAAAGAGTGTGGAGGTTCCTAAGGAAATTAATAATACAACTCCCCTATGACCCAGCAATAGCACTGCTAGGAATTTACCCAAAGGATACAGAAATGCTGATGCATAGGAGCACATGTACCCCCATGTTCATAGCAGCACTCTCAACAATAGCCAAAACATGGAAAGAGCCTAAGTGTCCATCAATGGACGAATGGATCAAGAAGATGTGGTTTATCTATAAGATGGAATACTACATGAGAATGAGAAACAATGAAATCTGGCTATGCGTAGCAAAATGGATGGCACTTGAGGGTGTTATGCTGAGCGAAATAAGTCATGCAGAGAAGGACAAATATCATATGTTTGTACGTATAGGAGGATTAGGAGGAACTTGATGGAGGACCATGGGGGAGAAGAAGGGGGAAAATGGTGGGGGAAAGGGAGAGAGGCAAACCATGAGAGACTCTTGAATGCTGAGAACAAACTGAGGACTGATGGGTGTGGGGCGGGAGGGGGGTGATGGGCATGGAAGGGGGCACTTATGGGGATAAGCACTGGGTGTTATATGGAAACCAACTTGACAATAAACCAACTTGACAATAAACTATTCGTAAAAAAAAAAAATGAACAACTCATTTTGAACTGGAGGACACCTTCAGATTGAAAGTAAGGGGATGGAGAAATATATGGGAAGTCAAAAGAAAGATGGAGTAGCTATACTTATGTCAGACAAACTGGATTTCAAAGTAAAGACAGTAACAAGAGATGAAGAAGGACATTATATAATAATTACAGGGTCTATGCATCAGGAAGAGCTAATAATTATAAATGTCTACGCACAGAATATAGAAGCACCTAAATATATAAAACAATTAATCACCAACAGAAACAATCTTATGGATAAGAATGTGCTAATAGCAGGGGACTTTAATACTCCACTTACAGCATTGGATAGATCAACTAGACAGAAAATCACTAAAGAAACAATGGACTTCGATGACGCATTGGTCCAGATGGATCTGACAGATGTATTGAGAACTCTTCATCCTGAAGCCATGGAATTCACTTTCTTCTCAAGTGCACATGGCACATTCTCCAAGATAGATCACATACTGGGCCATAAAGCAGCCCCCGATGAATATAAAAGAATTGAGTTCATACCATGCACACTTCCAGATCACAATGCTATGAAACTTGAAATCAATCACAGGAAAAAGTCTGGAAAACCTCCAAAAACATGAAGGTTAAAGAGCACCCTACTAAAGAACAACTGGGCCAATCAGGCAATTAGAGAAGAAATTGAAAAATGTATGGAAACAAACGAAAATGAAAATACAACAATCCAAACTCTATGGGATGCAGCAAAGGCAGTCCTAAGAAGAAAGTACATTGCACTCCAGGCCGATTTCAAGATATTAGAAAAACTGCAAGTACAAAATCTAACAGCGCACTTAAAGGAACTAGAGGGAGAGCAACAGGAGCACCCCATGCCCAGTAGGAGAAGAGAAATAATAAAAATCAGAGCAGAAAGAAACAATATAAAAACCAAAGAAACAGTTGAACAGATCAATGAAATCAAGGGTTGGTTTTTTGAAAAAATAAAGAAACTTGACAAACCTCTAGCCAGGTTTATATATTACTGAGGTAATAATAATAATGTTAATTACGAATTTTGAAGTTGCTTCTGGAATCCCTTACATGTGTTTAACCTTTCAAGTTAAGAGTCCTCTCCAGCTTTTGTCTTTTTGGTACACAGAGGAGAAATTTTACTATATGTACACACACATTTACACAGTAGTGATTTTATGAACTGCTGAGGGCAACCCAAGACTCACTGGGACTGAGGGGAAAGTCATTTAATAATAATATTAAGTTTTATTTTCCTGGGTTACTCTTAATTTCTCATAAATGTATAGTGGAATTTTTCAGAGGCTACGTGACATGTGATGTTGCAACATTTAAGACTGAAACAAATATGTAAAACTAGCTGTCTTCTATTGAGCCCGACATGGAGACTTAGAAAATTCTAAATATGCTACTCTTGTCACTGATAAGGGACATTTGAGTAAGGGCCAAAGAGGTGAGAGACACTGAAGAGAGTCTAAAACAGGATTTAAGANTGGGGATGAGCACTGAGTGTTATGTGGTAACTAATTTGACAATAAACTATTTGAAAAAAAAAAAGAATTGCTTCACATTGCATATTCCTATAAGTTAGAAATACAATTAAAAGTACTGTAATTCTTTAGAAACTATTTTTCAGTTGTTGGGTTGTGTACAAAAGTACAGGCCAGGACAGGGAAGGTGGTCCATGACATGTTGGAGGTCTGAGGGTGGTGCAGGGTGAAGTGTTCCCACAGTGTGTGGGCAAGGATGAGGACACAATGTGTGGAGAACTACAACAATGCCATGTAATTGGGGCTCCTGAGATGCTCACTTGGTTAAGTTCTGACTACAGCTCAGGTCATGATCTCATGGCTTGTGAGTTCAATCCCCTCGTCAGGCTCTGTGCTCATAGTTCAGAGCCAGGAGCCTGCTTTGGATTCTGTGTCTCCTCTCTCTCTGCTCCTCTACTGCTTATGCTCTGTCTCTCTCTGTCTCCCCCAAATAAATAAACATTAATAAGTTTTGAACAAATGACAATGAAATAGAATAAAAGTCAACTGCTTTTAGTCATCACCATGAATGAGCTAGTGTTTCTAAACAATAGCAGGGAACTTGCTCCACCTTGCTGGACATTCTAAATAAATGTTACATTGATCTAGAGCAGGGTGCTCCCAATGGCTTATCCATGACAATTCCTGACCACATCCAGTCATTCAGGAGCCCAGACACATGGAGTGTCTTTGGTGGTGCTAGTGGACTTGGGGCTTTACTGGATCTCTGCATTCAATGGCAGACATTCTAGAAAAGTCAAACTTATGGGGAAATTGAAAGGAGCTGTTTTTCTGAAGGGTTGGAATGAGGAAGGAAGGAATAGACAGAGCTCTGATTATTTTAAGGGCAGTGAAATTCTTCTGCTAGAATTCGGGAGGGCGGGTAGTGAACATCACATACATTTCACCGAAGGCATAGAGTGTGCAACACCAAGAATGACCCCTAATGTAAACTATGGACTTTGGGTGATAAGAATATGTCCATTGAGGTCCATCAGTTGTAAGCCATGTACCATCTGGTGGGGATGTTGACAGTGGGCAAACCTGTGCATATGGGTAAGAAGGAGTTACATGGGAAGTCTCTGTACTTTCTGCTCGATTTTCTGTGAACCTTAGAGTCCTCTAAAAAATGTTCTATTAAAGACAAAAAAGGAGGAAAACACATTGTGGAGAATATTCTCTTCGGCACCATTAAAAACAAATAATCCTATATTTATTTACTTGAGTGAAAGATAGAGAAAGTGCAAAAGATGGAGGGGCAGAGAGAGAGAGAATCCCAGGATGAGACTAGATAAAAACAGGTAGAGAGAAGGAGAGAGAGAGAGAAGAGAGAGGAAGGAAGAAGGAGAGAGAGAGTGAGAGAAGCGGGGCACACTCATAGTACAGCTCATGCTCACCCAAAACAGGACTCAAACTGGACATCCAGATGGCCAACAGACACATGAAACGATGCTCAGCATCCGTCCTCATCCGGGAAATACAAATCAAAACCACACTGAGATACCACCTCACNAAGATATGAACAGACACTTCTCCAAAGAGGACATCCAGATGGCCAACAGACACATGAAACGATGCTCAGCATCCGTCCTCATCCGGGAAATACAAATCAAAACCACACTGAGATACCACCTCACGCCAGTCAGAGTGGCTAAAATGAGCAAATCAGAGAACTCTAGATGCTGGCGAGGATGTGGAGAAACGGGCACCCTCCTACAGTTTTGGTGGGAATGTAAACTGGTACAACCCCTCTGGAAAACAGTGTGGAGGTTCCTCAGGAAACTAACAATAGAACTCCCCTATGACCCAGAAACAGCACTGTNAGGAGGGATGGGCATGGAGGAGGGCACTTGTGGGGATGACCACTGAGTGTTATGTGGAAACTAATTTGACAATAAACTATTGGTAAAATAAATAAATAAATAAATAAATAAATAAATAAATAAATAAATATTTTTAAAAATCAAGAAAAAAAACAAAAAAACACAGGACAACAAAACAAAACAAACAAAAAAAAAAACAGGACTCAAACTCACAAACAGTGAGATCATGACTGAAGGCAAAGTCAGATGCTTAATGACTGAACCACCCAGGCACCCACAAATAATCAACCTTGACAATGGGCAGAAGACATCCAGATGGCCAACAGACACATGCAAAGATGCCTAATATCTCTCAGCATCAGAGAAAGAATGAACAGGCTGTGTTTATCACAATGCATTTTTGCCTCAGGAATACAGTTTTTAACTTTGTCCTTGGAAATACCTGCAGAGTTACAGAAATGGTGTAATGGTGTAATACATGAGGAGAACATCCATATACCTTTACCTATAAGCACATTTGTTGAGGTACTACTCAATTTCCTTTACTATACAATCTCCTTTTTTCTTTTTCCTCTTCTAGTTCCAGATTTAGTACTGTCTTTTCAAATGATCAATCATCGGGCATCCTTCCTCTTCCCTTTTTGCTGCCCCCATCCTTCAATCAGCTTCATTATCAGTTCCTACACCAAATTTGCTCTGTTCCATAGGTAGATATATTCATGAAATGGGCTAAGGCCCTTCTTGGTGGGGCAAGTTTCTCTATATCTATGTGTCCATCTCCAATTCCTATAGCAGAATGTCTTCATTCTTTAGTCTTATGGTCCAAAAGAGAGAGAGAGAGAGAGAGAGGGTGAACTGAGGACCCCATTTTTGAGAGGCAGAGAGAGAGGTGGCCTTCCCTCCCCACTGAAGACACACCTAAAGCACTGAGACCTGAGTATGGCCCATGAACTCTTATCAAATAAATGTGTGTGTGTTTGCGTGTGTGTGTGTGTGTGTGTGTGTGTAATGGGGGTATTTTTTAAGATGTGGATCCTGGGCAAGGGTCCTGTAGCCTGGGCCTAATGGAGTCACCACCCTGAGGTGTGTGGGAGAAGGAAGATGGCAGGTTTTCATCATGACATTTGTCAAGTCTTAGGTACTTTTGGCCAGTTTCCATAAGAACCATATGAAATACCGGACCTGACAACTGCATTTGTAAAAGAGGAGTGTGCTCCACTCGGGTTCATTGGTATATATTCATTATGATGACAGTCACTTTTGGTTAGTAGTCCAGAAGAAATTCTAACATTTTGGGGGCGTGGCGGTGCCTGGGTGGCTCAGTGGGTTACGTGTCTGACTCTTGATTTCGGCTCAGGACAGGATCTCAGCGTACATGGTTTAAGCCCGACATTGGGCTCTGTGCTGACAGCACAGAACCTGCTTGGGATTCTCTCTTTCCCTTTCTCTCCCTTTCCCTATGTCCATACCATACTCATGCTCTCTCTCTTTCCAAATAAGTAAATAAACATTAAAAAAAAAAAAAAAGACATTACATGGGGTGCCTTGGTGGCTCAGCTGGTTAAGTGTCTAACTTCGGCTCAAGTCATGATCTTGCAGACCATGGGTTCCAGCCCCGAGTGAAGCTCAGTGCTGACAGCTCAGAGCTTGGAGATTGTTTCAGAATCTGTGTCTCTCCCTCTCTCTGCCCCTCAAACGCTCACAGTCTGTTTCTCTCTCAAAAGTGACTAAATATTAAAAAACATTAATTAAAAAGANATAACTTGTAATATATATATATGTAATATAACTTGTAATATATATATGTATATAACTTGTAATATATATATATGTAATATAACTTGTAATAACTTGTATGTGTTATTCCTGGTGGAACTCAGCACTGGTCAAAGCTGAGAAACAGTCCTGAGGAAGGGGCAGGGGTCTTCCGGGGTGATAGGGTAGCCCATGACGGAAGAGACACCCTGTGAGAGGTGAGTAGAAGTGGATGGCAGTAACCTAATTCTGGAGACAGGAATGTGGGGACAGGTAAAACTAAGGAGAGCCATGGCTCAGTATAAACACCACTGGCTTTGCCTTATTCCTACAGAACAGACAACAGACACTTTTCCCTTCAACCTACATGGCATATAAGCTCATCAGGGTGGAGAGACCAGACCTTATTGCCACTTATAGGGACAGACTAGAGACACCCACACAATTGAGGGTGGCACCCCCGTCTCAGTCATTAGGGTAAATAGTCTTTTCATGAAATATTTCAAAAATCAAAATTAATGCCGCCATTAAAGTTGAAAATCAAACCAGGATGAAGGTGCATTGGGGAGGCTCAGTGCATTGTCTGATTTTGGCTCAGGTCATGATCTCACAGCAGCTGGGTTCCAGCCCCTTGTCAGGCTCTGTGCTGACTGCTGGAAGCCCGGGGCCTGCTTCAGATTCTGTATCTTTCTCTCTCCCTGCCCCTCTCCTGCTCATGCTTTGTCTCCCTCTGTCTTGCTCTCAAAAATAAATAAACATTAAAAAAATAAAAATAAATAAAATCAAGCCAGGATTCACCCCTGCTTTGGATAAGTCACCTGTCTCCCTGGCTCTACTCCTGGTCCCGCTCACAGAGGTCAAGGGCAGAGGGCCAAGAGAGAAGCCTAGCCACAGCCATGGATTAGGGGACTTCACAGGGCTCAACCAGCAGAGCCTACGACTTGAGGACTTCAGAGCTAGTCCCTGGGAAAATGGGGGTCACGAGAGTGGAAAAGCACATTTCCAGAGAGAGGAACCATGTTAGGCCACACACGGGAAGGAACAGAGTGCTTTGCAGGTTTCTCAGTCCTTACCCACGCGCTCTCCAAGGAACAATTACATACGAGCGTGGGTGCCTATGAGCACATGCGTTTGAGGCTCTCAAAGCCTCCGTTTTGATCACATCACACAAAAACAACCTTCCATTTGCAGATGCTTTATTGAAATGAAAATGTATTTGAGGTTTCAACAATTGTCTTGCAGTTTATAGACCAAAAGACAAAAAAGAAAGGAAAGTCATGGTTTCTCTTCACTGGCTGTCGGTCGCTGACCATTCTCTGTAGTCCTCGGGGCCTCGAGTCTTGTGGAAAGTTAATAAGCGGCACAGTACTTACTGGAATACATTATTTGCTGGAAAACAAAAACAGAGACGTCACTCTGATGTCCATCTCTCTGTTCCAGTACAAGTCTTGAAAAACGCACATTTCTTCTTGGCTTCTAGGGTTCGTCCACACACATCTGGTACCCCAGGACTTTGGTGCTGGAGTTCAGATCAGAGTGATCTTGTGTCTCATGGTAATGATGAGGAGACTCTACTGATGCCAAACAGGTGCTGGTGTTTCCAGATCTATACCCCATCGGGGATCCCTAGATTTGGCTGCATGTATTCATTTCAACAAAGAATTATTAAGTCTCAGCCCAAATACAAGGAAATGGGAAGTTTTGTTGGCATTCTGGTGTGATGTTATGTGTTACAAATACCGAACAGGGTCTGACACCAAGACCTTTACCTCTGTTGCCTACAAAACTTTGGAGATGTGCAGTCCCAGCAATCAGTATAACCTACATTTTTAAAGAAAATATTCCAGGGGCACCTGTGTGGCTCTGTCGGTTAAGCATCTAACTTAGGCTCTGGTCATTGACCTCGTGGTTCAGGTTGTGGGTTCAAGCCCTGAAGGCTCTATGCTGCTATTCAGAGCCTGGAGTCTGCTTCGGATTCTGGGTCTCCTTCTCTCTCTGCCTCTCCCTGGCTCACATACTCTCTCTTTCTCAAAAATGAGTAAACTTCCAAAAAATAAAAACAGAAAAAGAAAATCTTTCATTATCCTTGGTTACAGGGTTTTCCCAATTTAAAATGTTTAGTTATTGGGGCGCCTGGGTGGCTTAGTCGGTTAAGCGTCCGACTTTCGCTTAGGTCATGATCTCGCGGTTCGTGGGTTCGAGCCCCGCGTCGGGCTCTGTGCTGACTGCCAGCTCAGAGCCTGGAGCCTGTTTCAGTCTGTGACTCCCTCTCTCTCTGACCCTCCCCTGCTCACGCTGTCTCTCTCTCTCTCTCTCCTAGAAATAAATAAAACATTAAAAAATTTTAAAAAAATGTTTAGTTATGGCAAATACACATAAGATAAATTGACCATTGTCACCTTGTAAGTAAAATGTTCTCATGAACATTGTATTATTTGTTTTTGTGGAGAAGGGGATCACTGCTGTTTGTCACTTCTACCGTAAGGGACTTCTAGAGAAACCGATGTGTTATACCTCGATAGAAAATGTGTGTGTGAGTGCCTGGCTGGCTCAGTGGGGAGAGCCTGTGGCTCTTGATCTGTGTTGGGAGTTCAAGTCCATGTTGGGTGGAGAGTTTACTTAATAAGCAGCAAGAAAAACATTTGAAAAAATAGAAAAAGTGGGGCACCTGGGTGGCTCAGTGTCAGATGATGATGTCACAGTTCACGAGATTGAGCCAGAGTCGGGCTCTGCACTGAGAGTGTGGAGCCTGCTTAAGATTCTATTTCTCTCCCCCTCTCTGATCCTCCTTCATGCCCTCTGTTTCCTTCTGTCTCTCGCAAAATAAATTTTAAAAAAGAAAAGAATTAGGGACACGTGTGTGGCTCAGTCAGTTAAGCATCTGACTTCAGCTCAGGTCATGATCTCACGGTTCTTGGGTTCCAGCCCCCTTTCGGGCTCTGTGCGGACAGCCAGCTCAGAGCCTGGAGCCTCTTTCAGATTTAGTGTGTCTGTCTCTCTCTGACCATCTTCTGCTCTCTCTCTCTCTCAGAAAGAAATATAACATTAAAAAATAAGAAAAAGAAAAAAATGAAGTGTGTGTGTGTGTGTGTGTGTGTGTCTGTGTCTGTGTCTGTCTTTGTGTGTGTACTATGAAACTGAAGGGTAGTTAAGCTTTTATATGAATATTGTCCCTCATTCAACTTTTTCATTTATCCCCCACTAAAGATTCCAAGAAATGAAGAGGCAAATGGCACTGGGACCTTGGCTGTCTTTCCTGATGTCAAAGGATTCACATGCACCCACAATTTCATTCACTGAAATAAAATAAAGCAGGTTTACCACTTGCTTTTGTGTTATTAGGAACAAACATAGACCCTACTTGTCCCTGCCTTATGGTTTGAAAGCACATCAGAAGAAACTGTAATTACCATCATATCTCCAAAATTCTTCAGAGTTTCATTTGACTGGTTGAGAAAACATTGCTTCAGATCCGCTACAGCCTGTTGTTTCTCAGGAGTCTGAGCCACCTTCTCAAGAAAAGTTTGGAATTCAGGAATGCTCACTTGAGGATCGATTGCTTTGCTAACCAGTTGATCTAGAAATGGGCATCCAGATCCTGAAAGAAAACATATAAATGTGGCCTCAGTTAGGTATCTATGAAGCCCCTTTTGGGAGCACCTAGGATGTTGGCCATCTAACCTACAAACCAGTAGACTTATACATTCAGAAAGACGACACTGAATGGTCTTGGGTTCTCAGCTCTAGGAGAGTAAAATCATGACCTAGGGTTTCCCCTAGGAAAACATCCATGCTCCCTCCCCACCCCTGCACTACCTCCACAGCCCAGAGAAGCCAAACACTACATGACCACAGACAATGAAGACCCTGGAGAAAGGTGGTAGAGGCTCTGAAATGGACTTTGGGGAAGAGGAGGTTTTCCTGAGGGCCCTGACATGACCTTCAGCCCAAGACCTGTCCTTGCTGCACCCAACTCACCAGCAAAGCAGTAAAGGGGGAGGGCAACCAGCACAAGGACGCTCAGCAGCTTCATGGTTTAGGGCAGCTGTCACTAGCCGGTCAGTCCGACGTGGCTGGGAAGAAGGAACTCACTTGGGAGCTGAGCACCTAGAACTCCTCCTTTTATTCTCCTGGCCACCACCTTATCCCTCCCACAAATGAGGGACTGAGGCACACAGTAAACCTGGCACTGGGCCAGGTAACGACAGCAAGAATCAACTGCAACCCAGACAGCCTGTGCTCTGGTTGTAGAAACCAAGGAGACAGCTTGTTGGATCCAAGACAATTTGGGAACTGCAACAAGGATAACATGGCTTTAGATGAAATTCGTGCAAAGGTGCTTGTAGGCTAATCTAACGACGACAGAATGCCCCTGTGTTGTCCTCCTCGTTGTTTTATTATTGTGGTGGTGTTTATTAGTTGGCTTCCACCCGTCTTCTTTCTTCAAGATACAGAAAGCTTCCTATCTTGGGTTCCTGTGGAAGCATGGCACAGCTGGGCTCAATGCAATACCCCACATCTCCTCTGGAGGGCAGACTTCTCTCGTCCATAAACACTTTTAGTAAGGCCTTGTCTGGACGTGTAGGAAATACTATGTCTAATGTTCTCTCAAGGCTATTTGTACAAAGACTTACTCATTGAGTTATCTCAATTTCATGAGTTCATTCTATTCTACATCTATGAAGAATATTACTTGAATTGTTTGGGATTTTTCCTCCACCTGCTCAAAGGATGATGTGAAGGAGCAGAGGAACTGATCACTCACTCAGCAGAGGCAGTGCTGAATGGGGGAACGGTGATCAGGACTGGGCTCAAGCAGAAGTGGATTCATTTCAAGTTTTAACTATTTATTTTTGAGAGAGAGAGAAAGAGAGAGAGAGCGAGCATGTGAGCAGATGGGGGGAAGGGGGCAGAGGAAGAGAGGGCATAGCTGCCACATGAGGCTTCAGGCTGACTACAGTAAGCCCCATGTGGGGCTCAAACTCACAAACTGAGATCATGACCTGAGCCAAAGTCGGACGCCCAAGCGACCAAGCCACTGAGGCATCCCATGATGTGGATGTAAATCTTGGATGTAGCACCTAATCATGAAGTGTCTTTGGGCAAGTTAAATTACTGGTTATTTCAAGCCTCCTTTCCCTAATTTCTAAAATAAGCATAAATCATACCACACCTGGTTTTGCAAGGATGACAGACACTCTGTACAGAGCTTACCCCAGGACTCAGAACAAGGTAATCATGAATAAACGGGAGATACCATCTATCATCCATCCATCCATCCATCCATCCATCCATCCACCATCCATCCATCCGTCCATCCATCTGTTCATCCATCCATCCAACCATGCATTGTTCAATAGTAACCAAGGAGCCTCCCCCATGAATAAAGTCTGTGCTGCATGCCCTAGATCCAGGTCTTAGACCAGGACCTTGACCTGTGGAGCTTACCTCTTACAAAGGAGGCAACCATAAACCCATCAATGGTGTGCCTCAGTGGCTCAGTTGGTTAAGCACCAGGCTTCGGCTCAGGTCACAATCTCTGAGTTCATGGGTTTGAGCTCTGAGTCAGGTTCAAAAAATTATTTTAAATAATAAAAGAAAAAGCCCATAACTGAATAGTGACCCCTGAAAATGATTGCTGTAGGGGACAACAAATCAGACACTACGGGCAGCACCCTGTACAGAGGGCCAGGCCAGTTATAGCAGGAAGGACTTGAACAGCTAGCTGAGTGGACAATGATGATCAAGGGGGAAGATCTGGGGAAGTGTGTTCTAGGCAGAGGGCACAGCAGGCATAGAGGCTCTAGAGCACTTGGTACTAGGAAGATAATGACAGCAAGGATGGTGTGCCTCTTGGTGCCAAGAGAGACACAGGACAGCCTCATAGTATAGAAAAGCCACATCAGTTTAAGTGGACATGACATGAGGGTTGAAGTTACAAGAAAACAAAGTTGGCTGAAGTTAAGAAAGAAAGAAAGAAAGAGAGAGAGGAAGGAAGGAAGGAAGGAAGAAAGAAAGAAAGAAAGAAAGAAAGAAAGAAAGAAAGAAAGAAAGAAAGAAAGGAAGAAAGGAAGGAAGAAAGAAATTGAGGAGTAAGCCAGAGAACTGTGTTAATTATTTGCGAATGCAGTATTTCCTGTTTGGATGATTTGGGACTCAATTCTTCTCATCATGCAGCCAGACTAGAAGTTGCCAAGAAAAATACTACTTAGGGACAGGCTAGAAATAGAGAAGCTTATACTCTTCTGTGTGTACTTTGTCACCCAGTTGACCATTGCTGCCAGTCTCCATTCCAAAGGCCAATGTCCAAAGGCAATTGAAGGACTTTACTGATGAAATGGGAGACTTTTTGGCTAGGACAAAATGGGGACTCCTCCTGGTGCCCCAGTTGTTAGGAACTTGCCCTGTTACCTGCTGAGATGCTGGTCTCTTTTGAGGCTTCTTACCCAGCTCACCTAAGCTAGAAATCCCACCTCATGTGCTTGGTGCCCACAATAAACAGGTGTATTTTTTTGTTTTCCCTTCCTGTTTTCTCCACAGCAGATGACGATCATTCCTGGTGAGTTAAATAACAATATCCCACCCCACAAAGTACTCAGGCAACTAGTTGCAAGCTAGTCTTACAAGGAGAAAATGAAGAACGCTCAAAGCTTGTGTAGACAGCCTGATTTTTTTCCTTTTCCCCAAAGGGGATTTAACTCAGGTCCCCAAAGGAAGTTTAGAAATTAGTCTTCATTTCCGTGTTTGTGTGAGACATACTGATCACCTCTTATGACAACCAGGGTATACGGATGAATTTGTACAGGTACTGTGAATACCTTGTGTCGTGGAAGAGAGAGAGAGAAAGTACGCAGCAGGATAGAATTCTATTTGGCCTGTCCTCAGGCTCATGCAAGCCTCATTTGAGGCTCTGCCCTACTTAATCAAAGTAATAACAATCTGTGACAGCTGTTCTTACATTGACATTAAGCCGAGGAAGGAGTTAGTATTATTTTTGGTATGAGTTATTTTGAAATTTAGATGATCTTTACGCATTTTTACATCATAGGTTACCGATCTGGATCCACATCACAGTACTCAGGGACAAGATGAACCACATGTTTTTGCCCATTCATTCTGTAAAACTTGTACTGCCCCTCCTCTCCAGGGCTGTTGGGACATTAACCTCAGGCGTGTTTTTGAAGGTGAACCTCTTCTTCATTAGGATCACGCCAAAGTCTACAACTTGGATGGGAAGGTACTTCTCCAATCCAGAAACTTTCAGAAAGGTGCTGGCCTTGGAGACATCTGGATGCAGTGCGAGGGTGGTGGTTCCCACTACCTAGGTCATTCCAGCTCCATCCTTGCCTGGGGCCAAGGCTGGTGTGGACACTTCACAGCTGTGTCCCTCTGCACAAGGGGAGTATCCTGGGGTTGTCATATGTCCTCAGAAGGGGGTTGGGCACAGAGCTGGTGCCCTGTACCTCCTGTCAGCTGCCAGTTTCCTAATTTAATACAATTAAGAAAGGTCTTATGCTAACTCTTGGACACCTAGGGCCATCAGAGACCACCAGAAACTTGTTTCACTTTCACATTCTTTGAAGGATCTAGAGAAGATCATGTTCAGAGCAGAGGCAAATGTCCTACATTAAAACACAGGACACTGTATTTTGATCCATGCTTACTTGTTACTGTTCTGACCTCTTGGAAGAGTTTCATTGAGATATAGCTTATATATAGAGTCTCTGTCAAACATACTCTACTTACTGTTGGTTTCTTCACAATGCCCAGCCCCACAGGGAGATTCCTGTTTTTTAAAATTCAAGAAAGCATGAATGGCAAACCGTGGAGAACACTCCCTGGATGCAAGGCCCTGTGGCAAACCTCCTTTAATCTTGATGACTAGGCGATGCGTAGGATGATGATGAAATTTGTTGGCCAAATGAGGATACTCTGGAGTGTGAAAGAGGTCCCAAAATAGATGGAATGCCAGGACAACAGCATAAACCAGGATTCTCTCGAGGAATCTGAGATGTTGCTCGCCCTCCTGTTGGTGGCAACTCCTCTCCAGCATCCCAGGTATAATCTGAAAGCAGTCCCTGTACGCAGCGGGTAGGGAGAGACCGATGAAAAGGTGACCATGCCAGGTTGGTAGGTGGCAGGTTTAATGAACAAGGGAACTGACATAGGAGGGCACCTCAGTGGCTCAGTTGGTTAAGCATCTAACTTCAGCTCAGGTCATGATCTCACAGTTTGTGAGTCTGAGCCCCTTTGGGCTGTCTGCTGTCAGCCCAGAGCCCTCACTGGATCCTCTGTCCTCCCAACTCTGTCCAGCCTTCCCAGCTGGCTCTCTCTCTCTCCTCCCTCGCCACCCCATTAAAATATACAAATAAAGTGAAAATGGGGGTGATCTGGGTAGGTCAGTTGGTGATGCATCTGACTTCGGCTCAGGACATCTGCAGTTCAGGTCATGATCTCACGGGTCATGAGTTTGAGCTCCGTCTCGGGTCCTGTGCTGACAGCTCAGAGCCTGGAGCCTCCTTCAGGTACTGTGTCTCCCTCTCTTCCTGCCCCTCCCCTGCTTGCTCTCTGTCTCTCTCAAAACAAATGAACATTAAAAAACATTAGAAAAAAAAGCAAGGATAAAAAAGATAGGTAAACCCCACATCTACCTTCCAGAATCAGAAACTATATACAGAAGCAGTAAGCGGGTTCCGTCACACTGAACCCATGTCAGATGGTCTCAACAGAACATCATACTGTCTTCAGGCATTGTCCTTGAGGCAGCTTCAGGGTAGAATAGGACCAAGTGAATTCATATTCAAGGACCAGGAAGGTGGGTGAGGAGCCCTCATCCAGGGTCCAGCTCATGGGGCAACTGGAGGTCACATCCTCTTCCCCATCCCATCCCCATAAGGTGGGCATATCATATCTCTCTAGATAATGAGACAGGAGAGAGGTCAAGTAACTTGACCAACAGCACACAGCTCATGGGTGACAGAGCCGGGGAAGGAGCCAGGTGTTTCTGGCTGAGAGACAACTCCCGACACTATTGATCTCCTTGGTTTGACCCTTGTGGACATTCACTTTAGGGCTCCAGTGGATTCTTGTGATCGTGACTCATACAAGTGTCCTATGTGAACTCCAGGTTGAATTCTGTGTGCCTGCCCCTCTGCCCCCCGCTCCCGCCCCGTTTTCTGCTTGTGGCTTTTGCTCCCTGTACCTGCCTTCCCTGCTGTCCTTGCCTCGGTCCTACCGGGTTGAACCTCTTTATTCATTCTTGATGCCACATCAAGGACAGCCCACTTCTCCCACCCGTCCCTGGGCCATGAATCTCTATGGATCTCCCTTGCTGACACCCCTTGGCACTCTGCAAGCAGCTCTCCCCTGACAATTCCAGAATCCTGATCTCATGGTCCTTTGTCCCTTTTAGGCTCCCAGAAGCCACCGCCTGTGCACTGCTGGTCTTTGTGTGATGCTAGTGATACAGGAGGTGCTTAATCAATTGTATAACTGATTTTAGGGCCAATTTTGAATTAACACAAAGATTCCACTGATGAGATTACATGTTTTATCATTAGGTATATTTTGAGGGAGAACTACATTTACATCTCAGTCTATAGTCAAGTCAGGGATCAAACCCAACACTGCAACCAGTCATCCACATGTCATTCTGGTGCTACCTCCACCTTGTTTATGGTCCTGGATGAGGATGTTGATGTCACAATAGGGAGAGGGATGTGGAGGGCAGGAGGATGTATGAGCCCCTGCCCTCTATGGCTGGGCCACCTCAGTCTCCCTGTTCCTTAGAAGTCACCATTATGTTGATTCTGTCGAACTTTGATCCAACCTAATCCGGATCTGTCTCATGACTTGAGGCTGCACGCTGGATTTGGAAGCCAAACCAGGATTAGGTGTACTTGCACCTAATTCTCCTTGGCTCATTCACCAAAACGATGAACTTTACACAACTTGACATTTCCAAGAGATGTGTGGTTAGGCATTTAATCCCGACACACGTGGGACACTTCATATAGCTCATTAGACATCTACAGCATTATCTTCTAGATGACTTAGCCATTTTCCCTCCACTCTGTGCCAAGATTTTCTTGCCAACCATAGGCATGCACTCCTGTGAACCTCTGAGCCTCAGGGGCATTACAAGGGGGAGGGAGATCCGATATAAAGATTTTCCACTGTGAGGACATGAATTTTCTACTGAAGCTGTCTAGCTCCCACTTTCCACCCAAACCTGTAGATGTTTGTCAATCTCTGGAGATGTCTTGGGTGTCCCCACAGGGTGAGGGGTATGCCAGCAGCATCAAGTGGGTAGAGACTAGACGATGCTCAGGATGTCTA
>NW_027529431.1:2256430-2258454 GCF_008692635.1 Crocuta crocuta | reverse complement strand
AAAAAAAAAAAAACAAGAAAAAAAACAAGAAAAGACCCCAAATGGCCAAAGCAATGTTGAAAAAGAAACAAAGGCTGGAGGCATCACAATTGCTGACTTCAATCTGTATTATAAAGCTGTACTCAAGATAGTATGGTATCAACACAAAGCAGACACATAGATCAATGGAACAGAAAAGAGTACTCAGAAATAGACCCACTAATGTATGACCAACTAATCTTTGACAAAGCAGGAAAGAATATCCAATGGAAAAAAAGACAGCCTCTTCGCCAAATGTTTTGGGAGTACTGGACAGAGACATGCAGAACAATGAACCTAGACCACCTTTTTACATTATACACAAAAATAACTCAAAATGGATGAAAGACTTAACTGTAAGACAATAAGCCATCAAAATCCTAGAGGAGAAAACAGGCAACAACTTCTTTGACCTCGGCTGCAGCAAATTCTTACTTGACATAGTTTCTGGAGCCAAGGGAAACAAAAGCAAAAATGAACCACTGTGACATCATCAAGATAAAAAAAAAAACTTCTGCACAGTGAAGGGAAGAATCATAAAAACTAAAGGCAACTGACTGAATGGGAGAATATATTTGCAAATGACATAGCAGATCAAGGGTTAGTATCCAAAATCTATAAAGATCTTGTCAAACTTAACATCGAAAAAACAAATAATCCAGTGCAGAAATAGGTAAAAGGTATGAACAGACACTTTATCAAAGAAGGCATCCTGATGGCTAACAAACTCATGAAAAGATGCTCACCATCATGCACCATCAGGGAAATAGAAATCAAAACCACAATAAGATACCACTGCATGCCAGTCTGATTGGCTAATTTTAACAAGTCAGGCAACACCATATTGGCAAGGATGTGGAGAAGGGGGAACACTTTTGCATTGCTAGTGGGAATCCAAAGTGGTGAAGCCATTCTGGTAAACAATGTGGAAGTTCTTCAAAAAATTTAATATAGAACCACCCTATGACCCAGCAATTGCACTACTATCCAAAGGATACAAATATTTTGATTCAGAGGGGCACATGCACCCCAATGTTTATAGCAGCACTATGAAAAATAGCCAAAGTATGGAAAGAGCCCAAATGTCCATAGACTGATGAATGGATAAAGAAGATATGGTATGCATGTACACACACACACACACACACACACACACACACACACTGGAATATTACTCAGCGATCAAAAAGAATGAAATCTCTCCATTTACAACAAATTGTGGATGGAAGTAGAGTGTATTCTGCTAAGCAAAATAAGTCAGTCAGCAAAAGACAAATACATGATTTCACTCATATGTGGACTTTAAGAAAAACAGGAACACAAGGAAAGGAAAAGAAAAATAAGAAAAAAAGAGAGAAGGAGTCAAACCATAAGAGACAAATACAGAGAACAAACTGAGGGGGTGCTGGAGGGGTGCCGGGTGGGGGATGGGCTAAATGGGTGACAGGCATTAAGGAGGGCACTTGTTGGAATGAGCACTGGGTATTGTATGTGAATGATAAATCACTAAATTCTACTCCTGAAATTATTATTACACTATATGTTAACTGACTTGGATTTAAATAAAACTATAAAAACAAAACATAAAAATAAATAAAATAACATGCATGACTTCTCCTAAAATGGAGGAACAAAAATTTTACGATCATCTATGAACATGTTAGAAAATAAACAGAATACACATAGACACAAACACATTTTTCAAAGAATGGATGAGTCTGAAAGAAACTGAAAGAAGTGTCCAGAGAGGAGCAGAGCTGCAGGACAAGTGAGGGGAGATGCGTATTGTAGACAACAGCCATAGGACACATCTAAAACACTGGCAGCCTGAGTGTTCTGTGAGTGAAGTCTTTGAATTGGCAGAGTTGGGGCTGAATTAGATAAAACTGCAGACAATTGGGCTCCAGGAAGGTAATACCTATAGAAAAAAATGACTTTCCTAATAGAAAACAGATATACTTTTTCTTTATTCTAGAGATTAGAAACAAGGGGGAGAAGAAGGGGGG
>NW_027529431.1:2203057-2256382 GCF_008692635.1 Crocuta crocuta | reverse complement strand
AATAAATAAAAGCTTGTTATGGGCTCTGCACCTGTGACTTCTGCTATATTAAAAAAAAAATAGAGATTAGAAACAAAATCTGCTGAGGTTCTGTGGTTGGTGGCTGGCTCTAACTTGAGCTTGGGGATCGATTTACATTATTTGGTTCAAAATCAATCTTTAGTTTGTTCTTAGCATTCAAGAGTCTCTCATGGTTTGCCTCTCTCCCTCTCCCCCACTATTTCCTCCCTTCTCCCCCATGGTCCTCCGTTAAGTTCCTCCTAATCCTCCTATGCATGGAGGAGGGCACTAGTGGAGATGAGCACTGGGTGTTAAATGGAAACCAACTTGACAATAAACTATTTGTAAAACAAACAAACAAACAAAAAAAACCCAAATCAATCTTTAGATCAAAACTTGAATTTAAAGCAGATGGGAACATGTGGTGCCTTCCAGATGACAATAAATCCCTACAGAAAAGGACTCACAACTTACACCACAAGGAGATCTTGAAACTTGAATTACAACAAATAAAATAGGCAAAACATAATGGATGTCCTAGAAAGTTCAATAAGATAAAAAGATAAGAACAAGAAGCAACAGAGACAGAATCATAAAGAACACTATTATTTGCAGATGTGACCGTATTTCACTCTAAAAACTCAAAGTTTCATCCATCAAATCATCCATTGAAAATTTATGACCGATAAAAGATTTTAGGAACTTTTCTGAACAATATTTAGGTAATTGCATTCTGATAGACCTGCAACAAGAATTAAACAGTTTAATTTTAACATCATTTATCTTATAAATATTAATTAAAAATAAATTTAACAAAAAAGGTATAACATCTTTATTAAATAAACAAGGAGGTCATTAGACTGATACAGCTCTAATGGCATGGTGGCCTAAGTGGCCAAACTAAAAACAGTTTTATAAATGCCTCAAGGGTGAGAAATTGAAACCAAATAACAACCAGTTACCATCAGCAAACTAGTCTTTAAGCTACAGCCAATCAGATAATGTCCTTTCTTCACCTCTGCACTCTCTCTGTAAAAGTCTCTCCCTTAGATCTTGTTGACAGATTGCTCCTAACACCTTCTGGTTTGGTACTACCAAATTCGAAGCAATTTTTCTCCAATAAATACTTGAAATTGTTAATATGCCTCAATTTGTCTTTTTTTAATAAAAATTAATGTATATTTTTGAGAGAGACAGAGAGAGAGAGAGAGGCAGGGTGTGAGCTGGGGAGGGGCAGAGAGAGAGAAGGAGAAACAGAATCCAGGCTCCACACTCCAGGGTCTGTCACCACTTAGCAGGACATGTGGCTCAAAGAGTGAGATCATAAGCTGAGCTGAGGGTTGGACACTTAACAGACTGAGCCATCCAGATGCCCCTCAATTTATCTCTTAAAAACTTTATTGATGTAATTGTCAAATATGATAAATAATATTAAATAAGAACTAAATATATTTAGAAAGTTATCTTGCTTATTGAATCAGTTCTAACAATCCATCAACTCAAATAATCCCAGGCAAAAGAAACAAGATTTTTCATCAAAGTTGTAAAAGTGATACTAAATGATATGAAAGAACACAGGGTGAGAATAGTTAACATATTAACAAAGAAGTAAAAAGAACATGGTTTTATCCTACTCAAGACTGAGATTTATAAATATATTACTTATAAAGAAAAATTACTTTGAAAGAAAAATTTATGACAGGCACATATATGAAAACTTGATATATAGCAGAGTATATCAGAATAACTAGTAGGGAACCAAAGACTATTCAAGAAGAGGTACTGAGAAATGTTATTACCTCTAAATTTTAAAAAAAATTACTATATCCCTACCTCACTCCTTATGCAAAAATCAATCCTAGTAGATTCAGCACTTGAATGTGAAAGAGCAGTGTATAAACATTTTGAAAAAATAAAATATATTAACTTGTGATAGGACATTAATAGAAATGTACTAAAACATTCTACCCATATAAGATAGGCTAATAAAGTTCTATAACACAGTTAAAACTTTGAGTTCACCAAGACACATAAGAACATTAAAAGACATGGTGCAGGCGGGGAAACAATATTTGTCATAGATATGACAAATAACCATCACCCTGATTATATAATAATTCTCAAATACAACTAGAAAAACACACTCCATTATAAAATTAGTTGACACTCATAAACTTATTTAAGAAAAAACAGTAACATAAGTGACTTTAAAAATCTATGTAATGATGCCCAAACTTAGAGTAAAGAGTTCAAAACACATTAAGGTTTTATTAAGGTTTTTATTAAGGTTTTAACCTCACATGGTGAGGTTAACGTATAAGTATGCTGGCAAAAATAAAACATATAAAATTGCCACTGTTGAGAAGATGGAGAATTTTTTTAACATTCCTATAGTATTAGTACAAATATAAATTGATCTAGACCACCTGCAAATCATTTGTCACTATCCTATAAACATGAACAGATGAATATCAGCTAACTCAAAATTCTCTTGGCATAAAAAAATTATGCAAAAAGAAAAATAATCAGACATTTAAATAAATAAATATAAATGATTCTAAATACAGATAGAAAATATAATAGTCATGCCTTTTGCTTTTTTGAAGAAGATATATATATCAATAAAGTCTAGAAAGTAGTGAAATAAATTACATAAATAGTTTTATTTTCCTTTTTTATTAAGAAGTTAATTGCTATATTCTAACTTTTGGTAGTGGTAATTAGAAAACTCTACATTTATAATTACAAACACATAAGGTAATGTTAACAAAATTGAGCTGTGGTATATTCATTACATCAGCTAGAAAAAAGTAAAAGGAAAACAAGATATAAATACAGAAATGGAAGGAATCATTTGCAAGGTGTTAAAAAATAAATGGTCAAAAAATAGAACAATTCTATACATATAAAAACTGCTGCTTCCATCAATGAATTATATATATCTTCTTTTTTTTTATTTTTTAAATACCTATAGTGAGGTTACATATCAGTAAAAGAAAATGATGTGCATTTTGAAAAAAGTATTTGTTATAAAAACAGACTAATAAATAAAAGATAAATCCACTAAGTATAAAATAATTTTAAAATATTTTATATCTTCAAAATAATGTATTTAAATTTTTGAATATATTTAACATTGCCTGAAAATTGGAGTTAACATCTTAATTAAATATAATGCTTAAATATTTCCCTTATGTAACTCTTATTTATACAGTATATTTATTTATTTTTTAAACATTATTAACTTACTTTGAAAGAGAGAGAGAGAGAATGTGAGGGAGGGTCAGGGAGAGAAGAAAAGTAAGAGAGAATCCCAAGTAGGCTCCATGCTGTCAGTGCAGAGCCCAATGCAGGGTTCAATCTCAAGAAACCTGAGATCAAAACCTGAGCCAAAATCAAGAGACAGACGCTCAAAAAACTGAGCCACTGAGGTGCCTCTGTATAGTATTATATTCAAAGTTTTACTTTTCCACACTTAGATACATGTTTTTGTATGTGTACAGTGTAAATTCTGTACTTTAGATTTATCACTCTGAAAGTAAAGTCACATTTTACTCACCCCTTTAAAGATATTCATGCTCATAGAGACTTAAAATATCATTTCCAAAAAGTTAACATAATCAATCAGCAAACTACAGAAAAACTTTGTTAAAGACAATGATTTAGAGTTTCTACATTTGGAAGAAAATTTCATTATTAAAATTAAAGCTTCTCTTTAAACTAGAAAATTAACCACAGGACTAACAACCTTGAACTCCATTAAATTACTGACACCTAATCTATATTTTATAGCACATATTCAGAAATTTATTAAACCTAGTTTTTGTTCTTTTTTTCTAACAATAAATTAGGTCATAGGCATTCTGATATTTCATTTAAAGAACAAAAAACACAGTTTCTAGTTTGATTACTTGTGCTTCTCAAAAATCTTGTTTCCTAATGTTAATATAAATATATTTATTCAAAATAGCAATTTGAATTTTATCTAAAGTTAATATATCTCTTGTGCTTTGTTCATATCTGTTTATGGAAGTTATGTTGCCTTTAAAAGTACATATATCTAAAATCATATATTAATGCATAATGAACTGGACAATATAATACCACCCTTCTTGTTTTCCTCTGTGATTCGAGGAGTAAAGGCCAGAGAGAAGGAAAAAGAGATCGAGAATAGAGTCACTTGTAGTTTTGCTTTGTTTTGTTTTCCGTGCTTTAGTTCCAGTATTTATTCTATTATCTATTTAGCCAACTGTTGAAACAGAGTAAATACCAATAGGAAAATAAATTAGTTATAATTTCTGTCCTGAGGGGACAAACAAAATTGAAGATAAAACTGACAATTTGGCAAATGTTTGAAATAAAACATTGCCAAGTCATATAACAAAGGTTCTACAGACAACCAAAGATGAAGAAATTAACAAAGAGCAAAGAGAAATAGGTTTTTCATGAGTGCTTCAAAATTTAAAGTAGATCTTGGAATATAGATTGGAATTTTCAAGAAAAGAAAAAATGAGAGGAGTTTTAGAAGTAAGGAATCAATGTGGTAAAAAGTAGATGTCAATGAGATCGGGGAAGAGACCCCCTTTGGGGATGACTTTAAAATAACCTGCTGAAACATTACAAAAAGCAGTGGCCAGCAAAACCATATCAAAATAAGATGTGTGTACCTGCTGCCATAAATTGTGAAGGATGCTAGACTGTTAAATTTTTCTTCTGAAGCCCCCCACTCCATCCAGTCATGATACTACAAAATAGAAGTTAATGATCCTTCTCTCCACCCTCTCTCTCCTTGTCCTTTGTTTCTTTACTTTCATTTTACCAGACACTAAGCAAAGATGATTCTTTTTTCTTGCAACAACCAAGCATTTGGGTGCTGGGGCAGAGCCTATCTCCTGATTTTATAGATTAATGCCATTACAGATTCTTGGCCTCCAACCTCAGCTGGGCCCTCTGTGCTTCCTTGCATCTTTCATCAACTTTCATGATCATGCCCTACACCACGTCTTTACAGAGTTATGTCTAGAGTGTACACGGTCCAGGCAGGTATTTTCATGGGTCTCTGCTACATATTGCCTACATAAACAATTTGATGAAAATCTGTACTGGAAAATCTCTGAGCTCATCTGAAGTACAGTGTTTTGACAAAGATTGAGAATAAGGGTATAAAAGAGATATTACTGCATCTGAAACAGTGCATGTGAATACACCTTCCTGGTATCCAAGCACTATTTCTTCCTCTTCAGGTCCAGGAGCCATCTCTGTGTCCTTTACTCAAATGCACTATTTACTGTCTAGTTTTACACGCCTTGCCATACCAGGCAGCAGCAGTATTATTACTCACACTGGCTCCTTGGAGTCGATGTATACTGAAACAATGTGGATCTTCCTGCCACTGCAGTTTCCTAATGCTACTCACTGAATAAAGTTTCCATCACTACTCATCCATTGTATTGTCCATGAATATTGGTCAGTGACTCTCTCAAAACTTGTGCCTATGATTTGTAAATGGAAACAATGAATGCAACTCTTTTCTAGATTAGGGAGAAAAAGTGTTAAAATATTTTTTCTGGACATTTTAAATTTGCCATATGGAATTTAATAACATAAATGTAGAACAAGACATATTCCAACGATGTCTTTTTTTGGACTGGTAATCCAAAATCCTTGAACTTCTAGAATGTGTTCTTGTATAGTGCTGGCCTCATCCCTGACTCCACATCCTGCCACCAAGTGAGATGAAGGCAGAGGCAAGGACTATGGCAGAGCAAGAGCAATCCCACTGGTACAATGAATGTCCGCCCCTGTTCATCATAGTACAAGACTAACCCTGAGTAACACGGGTCATCGCGTTGATTGGAGGCAAGAGAGAAAATACAATAATCAGGAGGGTCTGTAGTGATTACTGAGCAATGGTCTTCACAAACCTTTGGAGAGACAGGGTCAGTCAACTCTGAAGGGCTGCCTGCCATGAGCCCGGACCTTGCTTAGTATAGGGTGACCTTCTTGGGTACCAAGTTTTCGTATTCTGCCAAGACGTGCTTGAAAAGCACTTGAGCAAGTTTCTAAATGAGAAAGGAAACCTTCACAATTCCAGCCAGAGTAGTTCAAAAGCATAAAACATAATGTGAATAAAGATACCGTTATTTATCGTTCACTTAATTACAAATGGCAATTCGTATTTATCTAAACTATATTTGGATTAATAAAACGGAATCTTGACATTTCCACAAGGCAGAGATTGAGACATTATGATTCCATACATGGACAGGTAGGGATAAATATGCTTGTGGCATTTTGCAATGAAACAGGTTTTGCTTTTTTAGAAGTCTTCATTATACATGAGGACATCCATTATAAGGAATACATGAAATAAGTTAGATCCAACTAACTATAAGAACAATTATAGAGGGGCTATTAAAACCAATTTACATTGCATTGCATGCATACTTGAATGGATAATACAGTCATGTGGTCTCACTAATCCAAACTGACTTAAAGCATAGAAAGAGAAATGGACTCCTACTTATTGGCCCATGATATAAAAGAGGCTATGTACAAAGGTGTGGAGGTGTATATTGCTATACTTAGGAGCTCAACACCTAAAAGTTTTAATTAATGATGTCAAGTCAAGTGGAAGTAAAATGCAGCCCTTCAGTGATCTTAATATTTAGCAAAAGGGACTTCTTGTCAATGTTTTAGAAAGACAATGCAGTTATTTATAGATAACTATATATGTTACTAAGACTTATGATATAGTGAAATATCTGGCAGCTAGACTTGAACTACATTAAAAGGACAATCCGTTGTTTTATTATAGGTACACATAAATATATTGCATTTGGTTTGGGTTAATTATTTATTGGGCAATTCTGCTATCTACCTTTTAGATGCCTTTGTTCTATTGCATTATTTGTAAGACAAGCAATAAAGCTTGCTTTCTTTATTCCTTCTCTTTATTACCAGAGCATATTCTTTTTAACAAATAGTTCTTTATCTTGGGAGGAGATGGGAGGAGGGGAGGAGGGTTTGTTTCATGTCCCTAATATGCTTCTGGTAACACAGAGTTCATTAAAAAGAAAAATCCCTATAGGAAGTGTTTTGTTTCCACTTTTATCAATTAGAATTTTGAACTTTATCTGTGTTTGCAGTTTAATGGGCCATTGAATGGGGGAAGTAGAAGCATTGATACACATTAATATTTTATGATATTAATATTTAATGATATTTTTCTTAGTAATATATATTAATTGCATGTTTAAACTAATCATATTTGTTAGTCCCTTAGCACTTCTGAAGTTTGCATGTATAATATTTAACATTTTATTATCTGGATGTGATAAGTAAATAGGAACAATATTAAAATTTTGGAGGCTGCATTCATGATCAAGTCTTTAGTAAACATACATAAAGAAATGTAATATTTACTGTCATTCAACATCCAGATGAATGAAGAACCTAATCAATGTATTTTCTACCACACCATAAAATGAGAGAGATTGTTCAGGAATAAATACAAATGCTAACTATGGCAATGGTGACCCATGACATGTAGGCACTATTTTACTAGCAATATTAGTTTATTACCTAGAATAGGGTCAGCCAACTTTTTTCTAAAGAGCTAGACATTAAATATTTTAGGATTTTCAGTAGGTCTCTGTTCCAACTTCTCCATTCAGCTTTGCAGTCTAAAAGTAGCCATAGACAATACTTGACTGAACATAGCTGTATTACAGCTGACACTTGCACTACTAAGATTTGATCAGCAGATCATAGATCAGTGACTCCTAAACTAAAGGGAATTTGATGCCTCCCAAAATGTGTTTGCTGCCAAATCTGAGACTCATTTTTATGACGCATTAATCAATGCCTGAGTCCATAAGACACAACCAAATTGGCTACAAGGACTTAATACTTTAAAGTCCAGTACTGTCTGTTAGTCACAATTAGCAACAATTAACGTTTATCCTTAAGTGCATCAGGAATGGATTACATTTCTCAAATTATCCCTGCTATCATATCAACTGCCTAAGACTAGAAAGCTTTCACAGTGAGAGAGCCATTGTTTTTGAGCTGTGGAGAGACACACTCACTATTTGAAGATAACTAAATACTAGGAAAGCACTATGGTTATGCATGTTGCCTTAGAGATAATAACACAAGCACATAGGGAAGAAGTATTATCCCCAGATTACAGATTAGGGATTTGAAGCTCAGCATGAATATGTAACTGACCAAGGTCACACCCACAGAAAATTAAATCAAAGCATCAAGTATCACTTCCAAATCTGCTTGACTCAAAAGCTCTTGCTTTTTTTTTTTTTTTTAATATTGTTGTTTACTATGGCTCTGGTATATTTAATTTTTGCTAGAGAAACAACTTGCTATTTGTAGTCACTACACATTTCAGTGATCTCTCATTGCTGGTCAGCTTTCCTTATATTTCATATCCACTGTCCACCAAACTCGGATTTTCTCCACACCTTTGTTAGGTTCGGCAATGAAACTTTTCTATTCACTAAACTACAAGACCATCTCATAGGAGATCCTATAACTTCACTACTTCTTATTCCAAATAGCTTAGAAGTGTTTCTTTTTTAAAATATTTCCCCCTCTAAAATAATCTCTCCTGTACATCCCTAAGCCAGCCAGTGCAACCTTCTTGATTCCATCCTTTCCCACCACCTCCAAAATCATTCTTAAGCTATGATTTTTGTTTCCTTCACACTGTTGGTTTCTAATCCTCAGACTACAAACATTCCCAGGCCTCTTCTACTCTGATCTTAATCTTTCAACCTCTCACTTTATTTCTAATTGCTCCCCATTTATTTCACTGCAAAACCTCTTGAAAAAATGGTCTATGCCCTTAAGCACCCGTGCTGCCCACTCAGACACCATATCCCTGGGCATGTCAGCCTCTGCCATCATCCATCTGCTGAACCTGAGGTCTCAAATGCTTCCTGCAATTCTGGGGAACCCCCAGGGAACCCCCCACCCCCTTGTACCAATTGGCCTTAGCACTAGGTATCTGGATCTCTCAGTGACACTTCCTTTTGTTAATCTCTCTATTGATTTGGCAACAATTTCTTGGGTTTTCTTTTTCTTTGTTCTATGCCTGGACTCCTTCAATGGCTGCCTTCTTTTAATTTCTGTTTTCCTGATGGGAAGTGGTGGTGCTGATTTTATGTCATATATGTGGGAATCTCATCTACTTTCATATATTCAAATATTATTCTATGCAGATTCTACATCTATACATGCTCTATAGATTCCAAATTCTCTGTTTTCCATTTTTAGCAGACTGTCTGACATCTCTTTTTAAATATATCACCAACATTTAAATGTAATATGACCTAAAACAAACTCGCTCCATGTACACCCACAAAGAAAATCAATCTTTCTTAATCTTTCTTAGTTGTCAATGGCTTAAATCTCAGAGTCGTTCCTTCCTTCCCCTCTCCCTTCCCTTGCCCTCCCTCCCCTCTCCCTCCCTCCCTCCTACGTTTCCTCCTTCCTTTCCTTCCTTCTTCCTTCCTTCCTCTCTGCCTTCCTTCCTTCCTGTGTTTATTTTCCCTGGGTATCAAACCTTGCACATTCTACCTGTGTAGTATAATTTGTATTCAATGCCCTCTTTCTTATCGTGTACTGCTGTCCTCAGGCTTCTTGCTTCTCCTCTTTATTATTGACCTTGTTAACCTCCTCACTTCTCTCAACATTTTAAAAATTTAAGCCATGGGCGCCTGGGTGGCTGAGTCAGTTAAACGTTAGATTCTTGATTTTGGCTCACATCATGATCTCAAGTTGTGCTGTGTGCTGACAGTGAGGAGTCTTCTTGGGATTCTCTCTTTCTCTGCCCCTCCCTCACTCACACATGCTCTCTCTCTCTCTCTCTCTCTCTCTCATTCTGACATCTATGGCTGTCTAGCATGGTTCTGGATTACATATCCCATTTTCTACATAACTGTACTTAAATCAGACAAACTCATCTCTCTCCAGCCAAAGTGAATCATTGTGCCCCACTTCTAAAATGTGTTGTCACTATTTTAGTGTGCTGTTGTATACTTAATTTATAATTTCTAGCATTTTAAAATTTTGCCTATTCTTCTAGGCTCCTCCCAAATGCTACTTCCTCTGTGATTGCTTTCATTTAATGCTTTTTTGAGAGACGGAGAGAGAGAGAGAGACAGCGTGAACAGTGGAGGGTCAGAGAGAGGGAGATACAGAATCTGAAAACTGGTTCCAGGGTCTGAAGTGTTAACAGAGAGCCCTATGCAGGGCTCAAACCCAAAGAACCATGAGATCATGACCTGAGCTGAAGTCGACGCTGAACCAGCTGAGCCACCCAGGCGCCCTCTTTTATTTAATTCTTTAGTAAGATACATCCTTTTCCTTTTGGAATCACTATTTTGTGCATCTCTTATGACAATTATCTGTCTAAAATCCCCTGACATATTTTAAAATCACTATGCATCAAAACTGTATTTATTTAGCATACAATATGCAAACATGTGACACATATATGTTACACATACAGTTTTGTTTGTTTGTTTTTAGTTGAGAACATAAAAAGTTAATTCATTTGGCTTCATATAGAACTGGGGGTGTTGAATCATATAGGTGACCTAGAAAAGGTAGCAATGCACTAATGTCAGTCAGAATAGACCAAGGTATATTGTAGCAACATAGGCCTTCAAATCAAACTGGTTTATGATGCACAAAGCCATCTGTCTTGCTCATTCTGCATGTACTTCCATTGACACGTATCACATCTCATATTGCATTGGACAAAACAGATCACATGACCATGACCAAGTTAAACTAGGTAGGGAGAGGCAAAGGATATTGATAGACAGTTAAGCCAATTACATCAGCAATCAATGGCATGCCGTTGTGAGGTGGTTCCTAATTATATGAGCTAATATATAACTTCTGAAGAATAGTATATATAGACATAAAAGTGTATAAAAGATGCCCTTTTTATGGGTAAGAATATTCTATTATACATGCTAGTTATTGTCCTTTACATTCCTCACAAACCGCTTCCTCACTCTATGTTTACGCCTCTCTCTACCATGGGCTCCTTCTTAAAGAAGTAACTTTAGCTTCAACTTTTACGTATGTGTCTGGAGGGAGGAGGGACTATATCTCATCAGGATCAAGAGAAGCCTATTCAGAACCCATTATTAAAGTCATTATCTAGAGGTTATGATCATAATCACCTAAGTCAAAAATGGATTTCCTGGGGCACCTGGATGGCTCAGTCGGCTGGGTGTCCGATTTCAGCTCAGGTCATAATCTCATGGTTTGTGGATTTGAGCCCCATGTCAGGCTCTGTACTGGCGGCTCAGAGGCTAGAGCCTGCTTTGGATGCTGTGTCTCCCTCTCTCTCTGCCCCTCCCCCACTCACACTCTGTCTCTCTCTCTCAAAAATAAACATTAAAAAAAAGTTTTAAAAAATGGATTTCCTTCAGACTATGAACACTACAATATAATAAAAATTAGCCAGTTACGACCTAGATGAGCACTGAACTCATGGAGACGTCAGAAACCCTACAATCTGCACTTGACAAGCTGGAGACCCGTGAGAGCCAATGTGCAGTTCTACTCCAACTCCAGAGGCCTCAAAACCAAGAGAGATGTTGTTACAAGTTCCATCCTGAACACCAGCTGGTTAAAGACTCAAGAATACTTCTGGCTAGAGACACAGCAAAAGTTGATATCTCAGTAAATCCAAAGGCTGGAAAAGACTAACGCCCCAAGGTCTAGCCCATGAAGTAAAGTAGTTCCCTCCTACCCATGGAAGGGTCAGCCTTTTTGCTCTCTTCAGGCCTTCGACTGATTATTTGAGGCTTTACCCATGTTAGGCAGGGCAATCTTCTCTATTCAATCTACTGATTTTAATATTAATCTCATCCAAAAATACCCTCACAGACACACCCAGAATAATGATTAATAAAATATCTGGGTACCACATGACTCCACCAAATTGACACATGAAATTAGCTATCACAAGTCTACCATTTGTCAATGTGGCATTCATACCCAACTCCATAAACTTTAACTTAAACAATAAGGTCCTTATAACATGACACAATTATGCCATTAGAACTAAAAACTTCATGTCCAGAAGAAGAGATAAAGTTCTTAAATAATGTTTACTTCTGTTCTTGATATCACATAACTTACATATTATGATGTAAAATTAACAATACTTAAATACTAAATATCCCTTATGCTACACGATAGAGAATGAGAGAGGAAAGAAAAAGGTATTTGCCTAGTAAATACACATACACACATACTCACATTCAGATATATTCATAACAAAATAAGAAGGAAATGCTCACAATCATTTTAGCCCTTGTTTCCATATAACTAGTCACATGATTGTGACTGGTATGTATGACTTCTTTCTTTGCAACCCACTCTGTAGTCTCTTTGCCATACCGGTTTCATGATGAGTAGCTCAGTTCACATGATATACTGGTTGTCCATGGTCTAACATTCAGTCTCTGGGAAGGCTAAGTAACAGGTCAAGAGCTGCTTTTCAAAAAGAGGATAGTTATCTACAGCAATGGCAGGACTTTCCTTCCAAGTCCTAAAGAACTTAGACTGGGGCACCTGGGTGGCTCAGTCGGTTAAGTGTCTGACTTCAGCTCAGGTCATGATCTCACGGTTTGTGGGTTCGAGCCCCACGTCGGGCTCTGTGCTGACAGCTAGCTCAGAGCCTGGAGCCTGTTTCAGATTCTGTGTCTCCCTCTCTCTCTGACCCTCCCCTACTCATGCTGTCTCTCTCTCAGAAATAAATAAAACACTTAAAAAAATAAAGAACTTAGACTGTGATACACCTACAAGAACCTCCCAAAGGCTCCAAAGAGCATCTCTATCTGTCCCTGACCTTTCACGCACCATTGTATCTGTTGTATAATATGACAGAGTGGCAACTTGCACAACAGCTCAAACGTTTTACAGAGGCTTTTCTTGTCCTGAGCCCCACTCACAACTAGCAGCTCTCAAGTCACTCAGAAGATGGGAAGAATACATGCAAATTAGTAAATCATTGCCTCCAAAGGCAATGATTTCAGAGAGGCCCACTAAGCATTATGCCTCTCCTTTCACTGTAGGAGAAACCAGATACAATAATTTATCTTTCACCTTAGGAGATATATCTCAACTTAAGCATACCACTGGACTCCTAGACATTTCACTGAGGTAAAAGAATGGCTCTGAATTTTTGTCAGATTTATTTCCTGCCTCTGGCATGCAAATGTCTTAGCAATAAATTTAGAGTTGTTGCTACTTCTTGCTTACTAGGCCAAATCAACATAATGTGATATCGTGAAGAGGGTAGATGATCAAGCTCCCTATAAACTAAATTGTGACAGAGTTGGAAAGTTGATACACCTCTAAGGTAGGACAGTGTGGGTATATTGCAGGCTTTGCCTGCTCAAAGCAAGCTTCTAGTCCTCTTTACTAACAGACATCTAGAAAAAAGCATTTTCCAGACCAATAGCTGCATAACAAGAAATATGTTCATTTATTCAAGCAATAAAACTATGTGTAGTACAGTAGCTGCAACTGGAGTCTCCACTGAGTTAAGCTTACAATAACATGGCATTCTCTGAGATTGGCTCAATTGGTGAAATGAATGAAAGTGTGGTAGAAATTACCACCACTGCATCTTACTTAATGGGGGTAATAATCTCTATCGTCCCTCCAGGAATGTGGTATTGCTTGTGGTCTGCTATTTTCCCAGCGACAGGCAGTTTTAGTAACTTCTACTTGGCAATTCCTACCATTTTAGCTTTCACTCCGCAGGTCGGAAAAACACTGTGGAGGTTCTGGCCGCTGCTGAGAATTTGCTACAAGTACACATCCCAGGACTGAGGAAATAGCCAGACAATGGGTCCAGCAACACTCTGTTCATGCTGTGAGATGGCCTTGAATCCGAACTCTGTTAATTACCTTACTTTCACATGGTCCTGCTCTAATAGTGGACCACAGTGATGTTTTAGGTCTTTTCGACTTAATGTCAGTTCAGACACAGTATTTAGTAGTCCTAAAAGGTCTAATTATTTCCTTTCCCCCAATACACAGTTACTCTGGTAAAAGGCTATAGGCTTCTTTGAAGAAGGGCACAGAGAAAGATTAATAGTATAAATTTTTGATAGTGCAGACGGTGCCTTCTTCAATGGGACCTAGCCTTACTTTCATTCAAAGGGTCCTGGATATCTAAATTGGATCAAGTCTGGAAATTGATTGAGGGGGGCATGACTCTGTTTTTATGATTCAAGTTACTATTTTTACTTAACCCAGAAATTTCTGCTTTTACAGATCAAATTAGAAGTTAGTAGGCTTTCACTTTATTTATTTATTTCACTTCTGGGAACACCATGATCAACTAGCCAGTGTCTTAGATCAGCAAGAGTTAGACTATTCTGGTCATGTCTTGACTCTGCTATTCAGGACAGTAACCATGCCTTCCTTGCCTTTGAAAGACAAGTGACACCACTCGGCCCCTGCCCCTCCAGGATCCAATTATGCCTGTTACATTTAGGTTTTGCAGTCCCAAGTCTAAGTTCTGGCCTACAGGGAAGAGTAATTACAGAGCTCTTTAAAGATGCCGGAGCTCCCCTCACAAGTTTATTTCTCAGAGATAACTGAGAGTTATGTCTTGTGGACCCTCCTCAGGTGTATGAGTAGGTTCTAAATGATAAATCCATTCTAACATTCTGAACTCTAATCATTTGAATTCCTTCTTACACATTAAATTAGGACAGATCCTGCATGTTCAACTCTCTAACTCTGGGTTATGGTTTGGCCCATGTTTTACCCAAACAACCAAATTCTTAATTCTCCAAGCTACAACATAGAATTCTACAATGTAGAATTTCCATTTAGTGAGCTCATTACAATAAATTTGGCCTTATCCAATTTTATATTCCTCCACCATTATCCCACACCATTAAATATCCTTTCTTGTATATTTTCCCTGACATCTGCTTATATAAATCAGAAAACTTAAGTTGCTCTATTGGTGTGAAGCACATCATCCTCTCATGTGCCATGTTGTGTACCTCCCTTTTAAGGATCTGTTCAGCCTTGAGTCTACTTATAGATCTAGAAGCAAAAAGGGATGGTGTGGGTGGGTTCTGAAGGGAATCAGCATTATCTGGCCTGGAAACTGCTTATGAGTAATCCATTTGGTTTCTTTGGGCAAAGTAGGGTTAATCTCAGGCAAGAGGAGAGGTTGCTTACACTAAGGATGGGGAGGCCTCCTCCACTTGCCAAGAAAATTTATCAGAATTTAGAGGCTCAATGTCCCCAGGTTTATATGGTCATTCCACACATTCCCATTCCAACTCTCAGGAGTCCATTATTCTCAATCAATGACCTCACTTTAACATCAGACCCCCAGGAGAGTTGGGGATTCAATCTGTGTTGTAATTCAGCCATTTCCAGACCGAGATTCTGCATTTGACTTTCGACAATCTCAGCCCTATGTCTGTAGGAGATCATGGTTTCCTCAGGGCACATGCATACAAAAAAAGACTTCAGGTCATTTATGGGGCACTAAAGCTGGGAATTAAAATCCTTGAGCTCATCATTTTCTTTCCTACTTTGTCTAGTGACATTAGGGGCAACCAACCAGTATCTCTACATTCATTAGTTTGAGAAAAAATGTTTGAAAGTATTATATGCACATTCACTGAAATCCTTACCTTTTACAGTGGTTAATTAGGAGTATCTAAGGAGATATATCAAATATTTCTATTACCAGTAACACCGGAGTGCTTCTTACTGCTGGAAATAGAGTCACTCAATTTTATAAATCTAATCAGATTAGAAAGTGAATTTCAGAAACCCCAGAACCAATTCAGAAGACTCATCCTTTAAATTCTGTGTGTGTGTGTGTGTGTGTGTGTGTGCACGTGATATTCATATATGCCAATATATATATATGCCAATGGTGCAGTTCCATTCCACAGGCTGGCAGGTAGAAAGAACTAATATTTCAGTTCAAGTTCAAAGGCTTGAAATAAAAAATATCTCAGCTCAAAGCAGTCAGGTGGGAGGAAATTGCCTCTTACTCAAGAGAGTCTGCCTTTTTATTGTATTGAGCCCGTCGACTGATTGGATGAAGATTACTTACATTAGGGAAAGCCAATACTATTTTTTATAGTATACTGATCAAAGGGTTAATTTCACCCAGAAATACCCCAGTAGATAACACCCAGAACAATATTCAGCCAAATACTTGAGTACTCCCTGGCCCAGTCAAGTTGACACACAAAATTAACCATTCCAGTCTCCTTTAGACCAGGGTTAAGCATTAAAAGCATTAGTCATCTTTACCTCAGGGCTGGTAGATACTGGAAGTCAGGAGAAAAATTTGACTGTCTACTACAAAATGATCCATCCTATTCCAGGATCTAACAATACAGGGTCAGCATGAAAGGACCCTCTAAAGAATTATAGACTGTTGAATGTCAAACGTGTTACCTGAGGAAAGTTCTTCTGGGCAACAGCACACTAGGGCACATCAATGATAAAATAAAACTAAAAGAATGAAATTAACCTGTTAGGATTCAAGTTCCCCATCAACTGCAATAACTGACTATTTTGATTTAGACTTTTGTCCTTCCTGCTTCAAACTGTTAGCTATAATTAAGTTAAAGATGTCAGTTTTAAGTAAAATGTAAACCACCAAGCAATAAGTCACTTCTAAAGGGTAAATCTTGCAGGAATGGGATTCTTAATAAAATTCCACTTTGTAAATAGCTCATCTTTATTTCAATAAATAGAATTTTAGGAAAAGGTAACATTAGGAAAATAATTATAAGAGCATATATACTTTTCATTTGTCTCAATTCTGCTTTTTCATCCGTTTAACTTCTCCATTAACCGAGATGAATTTTATATGGACTCATTTGAGAGAAAAGATAAGAAATTATCTTAAAGTCCATTAAAATATATTGGCTTAAGATGTTTTTAGAAGGGCAGAATTTAAAGATGTCTAACATTTTGCTAAAAGCACAGAAGTATCCATTCTTTGAATAAACTTGGCTCAGTAGAACTACCTGCCTCATTAAAATGCTTAGTTTGCCAAGTTTGAACTTTAAAGTGCAATTTCTTTTCTAGTGAAAAAAAATAGCTATATGTAATGCTTTCAATTGAACTTTTCCAAAAATGGCTGAATGAATTTCCTAGCCATAGTAAAACCAACAGTGATGAAAATAATAATACACTTTAAAATTCAAAGTTTTATCACCAATAACAACAGCAAAAAAAACTTTGGGATAAGTTTACCTTCTGAATTTTTTGCAGTTGTGCAAATAAAATAGCAAATTGCTCCTCTTAAAATTTTAATTAATCTTTGTATTAATCTATAGATACATTTATAATTATCAGAGCTGTTTACATATTTCCTTCTCTCTGAACAAGTGCTCTAAGTCTTGGCTAATTGTACTTTTGAAATGTATGTCCCTCATTATAGAACTTTAATATGTCTACCAGAAACTTTATGCATGCATCTATATGCACACCTCATGGAAAGTTTTTGTATATGTGTGTGTTTTGAAAACTTTGTTTCCAAATTCTTAAATACTTAATCCTCTCCTTATTGTCTTCTGCTGCCCACTTCTCACCCCCAGAAGGACTGAACAAAATGTGCTAAAGACACATAGCAAAATTCAATTTTTCTGTTTCATCCTGGTATTCTCCATACAATTATTTTTGGAAGGTCAGGCTTTTCGTTGGGAGAGGATGGGTGAGATCTGTTATCAGTGCCATAATGCTGTCTCACTGCTTATCTCTTCTTTAACTCTTTCTGATGCTTTCCATCTTATGTTCTGTAATTGAATGATGTACTAGAAATATCCTAAAAACAATAAACAGAAGACAAATCATCGCATTGCTAATTTTTAAATACCTTCAACTTGAATTTCTGTTGTGTTCCTCACATCTATAAAGATAAACTACTGGATATTTTCACTTTAATCCTCAGTGCATTCATCTGCAAAACATGGGATGCACCTAGGAGGGGAGAGGGTGAATATTACTCTGAAACCAGAATATAATATATAGAACATATATATTCTAATGTGTAATACATTATGTAACATTATGTAAATTATAATTTCAGTTATTTTATTATAATAATAATATTGTCATGAGTTTCTAATATTAGCACTAAAAAAATACAGATACAGATAAGATTAAATCAACATAAAGAGTACTAGTCTTAACAACCAATACGGTAAATACCCAATATTTTTAATTTTGTAAATTTATTAATTTTCTAAAGTAAAATACCTATGTAGGTATAAACTTCTATGAAAGGTCAAGTCTTAACTTGAAGCTTGTGAATTGTAGGATGTTAGTAGTACCCTGGTTTCTATATACTAGGTGCCAGAAGCACCACTCTCCCAGGTTGGGACAGCCAAATGTATGCGGACATTGTCAGACACTGCATGGGTGGCAAAATCTCCTTCAATGGAACCACCAATATAGAAAGAAAGTGTTTTAAAACTAGTGAATGAATGGAGGAAAACACCAGACAGATGTACTGCAATACCCATGAACACATTTTAATTTGATCATTTAGTAGGGGATTTTTAGGATATCTTCTTTAAAGCATCCAATAGTGTAGTGATTTGCCCTGTATATTTTTGTACTATGATTACAATAGTTTTATTTAATGTGTTTTTACTTTATGTATTTTTATTATTGAATGAAATGGCATTACGCAGTGAATAATATATCTTATTTTGATATTTGAAATTTTTTATTACACTTGTTACAAATAGGTCACAGTCGGTATAAGCATGTTGCAAAAGCTTTTTTTTTTTTTAAATGTTTTATTTATTTCTAGGTGAGAGAGAGAGACAGCATGAGCAGGGAAGGGTCAGAGAGAGAGGGAGACACAGACTTTGAAACAGGCTCCAGGCCCTGAGCTGGCAGCCAGCACATAGCCCGACGCGGGGCTCGAACCCACAAACTGTGAGATCATGACCTAAGCGAAAGTCGGACACTTAACCAACTAAGCCACCCAGGTGCCCCTGCAAAAGCTTTTTAAGCTTTACAGTTTCAATTTCCATCAATTCTAACACTGTTGGGGATCAGTTTTAGGCTTTAGCTATACCATGCTAATGCACTTCACACCTGAGACTTTGTAAACCAGAAGTCATCAAAAAATTTAAGAGTAAGAAGGACTCAGCATACTATAGATTTACATGTCAGATCTGAATCTGTACTTCCCTATGGTGAAATTAAATCAAGCCTTAATTCAGCAGAAATTTAAAGTACCAGAATTGGAGCTTGAAAAAGTTAGTTTTGAGCTCTGGAAGGCCTGCTTTAAAAAAAAATAAAATAAATAAATAGAGTGATACATCCTAGATTGGTTGAACCCAGATTTTTTAAAAATTGCTTATTTTTTTTCTTAATTCAATAGGGCAAAACATGACATCAGAACTGTCTATACCAATGCAAGTCAGGGGTGGTAACACTTCCACAGTTATCATAGTTTTACATCTGAAAACTCCTTACTATGAACAAAGGAAGCCTTGAGAAAGTACAGGAAGTATAGATGAGTTATGGAAAGGCAGGAAGTGCCAGTGCTGGAATAAGAAAGCCTAGTGAGATAAGTTTGGTTTAGGATTCAAGCATGGTAGCCTTTATTGTACTTTAATCAAAAAAACCCAATAGATTTTTTTTAGCAGAGTTGAAAACTTCTGGGCTGTTAGTATATTTTAAGAATTTTGGGAATGATGACAAAATTCAATAAATTCTATAAAGTTAAATTAGGAGAGTGTTTAGGTGCTTGATTGCTTAGGTTAATATGTATTTGTAGGTATATTAATTTCAAAATATATATAAAGCTAATATGCATATTTCTGATATTTTAAGTTTTAGAAGTTCTGGTTCTTGCTTATTTGAAACTTGTCTAGAACTAAGCAATATCACTTAAAATGTGCAATAAGAAGCTTTAGTTGTCTAATTGTCCTTATGCTTTAAGCATATCCAAAACCATTAAAATATTCTTTATTGTTGATGCTAAAATTTGCTGAAAAGCACCAAATAGATGGCACCTGTATGAGCTCTCACAAGGAATAGAATCTAGTTTGTTTAATAGACTCAATTTGACCAATAGATTTTAGTGGAAGTGATATTTTGGGACTTCAGAGCAATATCTTACTTCCTCCTCTTAGAGCTTTGCTGGCATGCTAAGAGTGTACCCAAGCTGGACTACTGAAGGAGACATCACCTGATAGGATGGGGATGAGGGAGAGAGGAGGGGAGGGGAGGGGAGGTAGAGAAAGTATCTCTGTGGACAAATGAAGGATTTCAAGCTTGTGAGAGAATCTAGGACTCAATGAAACAGAAAATGCACGCAACTGACTCCTGCTTGTAATGGTTACATTTACATCTAACACTGTTGGATCAAGGGTACGAAACATTATTTGTGTGTGTGTGTGCGGGGGGGGTGGGGGTGTATCTGGATTAGATTCACATTTGAATCAGTAGATTCAGTCGGAGGGCCTCATCCACTCCTTCAAGGGTTGGAATAGGACAAAAGGCAGAGGAAGGGAGAATTCGCCTCTTTTTCTGCGTGACTGTGCAGGGGAATTGGTAGTTTTCCACTCTTAGACTGACACTTAGACCACTGGCTCTGCTGATTCCTAGACCTTCAGACTTGGACTGAACTACACCAACAGCTTTCTTAGGTCTCCAGCTTGTAGATGGCAGATCGTGGGACTTTCCAGCTTTCAAAATTGCGTGAACCAATCCCTCACAATAAATCTTGTGTATACACATTAAGTAAATAAGTATATAAACAAAGAAACAAACATACACAAATACATATATAAAGTCTATCGGTTTTGCAGCTCTGTTTTTTTTAAGCCACTAAGTTTTGCAATGGTTTGTGAGAGAGTATTACAAACTAAAACAAGGTAATTGGTACTTACATAGACAAAGGAGAGTGAACAATTTGTGTTTAAAATTTACTGTTGTAAATCTCATTACATTTAATAACATATATACATATATATGTATACATGTATATATATAATGACTCTTTAAACTAGATCATTTTAGCACTCCTATTGCATGTTTAACTATCACATACGATGCTTCTAGAGTCGCATTCATTAATTCAATATATTTCAAAGTGTTACCTGTAGATTCAAAACACAAGTTCTTCTCGATATTACTATTTTGTATGTGAGATAAAAGGGTTTTGAGAACTATGAGCTCAAAATCTTAAATGTGGTATGCTGATATGAAAGTAAAGTCTTTTTAAATTATAAATTGGAGAAGTAAGCCTTAGTAAGCTAATGTGTTATGTTTTCCAAGAGAGAAATATAAAGTGGGATGTTCCCAGAATTTATTTGACCACATAACCCTTTTTTACTAAATCATCTACAGGCACTAGGGTGACAACATTTTAACTGTGGAGCAGGGTGGGCTATGGACATATATCACCTTTGTTCTCAAGTGTCACGTTCTGGCTTTGTGTTCACTCTGAACTTGACCCCATCACAAAACCCTCAGTTCCTAGATACTACTTCTGATCTTGGGTAAGCAATCTCGACATTTTACTGTCTTAGTTTCTTTCCCTACACAAAAAAGTAATGACATTATCTAGTTTGTATAGCTCCTGTGAGACTCTTAATATAGCAGATGTAGAGAGGTTAAAATAGTAATTATCATATTGCACGCGCCCCATAAATTTTAGCAACTGTTGTTACTGGTACATAGCTGAAGCATTTCTATTTGCTAGATATCAGAAATGATGTTTTTACAGGTCCTAATAGAGTTATTTATTTATTGGGAATTGTGCCAATGTTTTTCATTAGCCAATATCATATATGACTTTAATAAAGTATCACTATACTGAGCGTTCTATCTAAAACTCTCTCTTTCTTAGAAATTCTAAGTATATAAATTATGTAAACACAACATTTGAATTTAGAAAACATGCATAACTAAAAGTGTAGAGCTAAAGACATTAAACTAGTGATCAAAAACTCAATTTACTTGGGAATCATGAACTTTTTTTTTTGTTTATTTACATTGCAGGTTAATTATATGAACTTTAAGCCACACATTCCAGTGCTTCGCTCAGCTCTGAGTCCACTTGACTGCACAAAGACCTCTCCTTAGCTTTCATTTTTTGTAGTTTTCCTGATATAAATGGCCTCTTGCATGACCTATAGAAATAACACTGAATTTTAAAAAGAATATTCAAAATTCATTAAAAAGATTAAAGCCCTAACCCTTGGGCTTTGACCCCATCAGTGCTGACATGCTGAGGGCCTTTGCTTCCAAATCTTGTGGACCAAATAAGCACCTTTTATTATGACCTTGAGACACAGACATTTTCTTACTGTGCCATTAATAGAAAATGAGCATTAGGGCAGACCAAAACTTTAGTAATATGCACAGCAAGCAAAACTTTAAAGGTAATGGGTTTAAAGACTGATAAAGAAATGTTCTTTATATCCAACTATCAATTTGGCTGAGCATGTTGCCACTAAACTGTGATATTAATAAAATGTCCAGTAAAGATGGCTTGAAGAATAATGCCAAACAGAAAAAAAGAAACAAACTTTAATCCACTCTGATTGGTTTAGGAGAAAGGCTAACTCCAAATAAAAATAATATGTGTATGTGATTTCAAAGGAGTTTAACACAGTAGTATGACTTCTTAAAACTAATTTTTAAAATTTTTAATGCTTTATTTATTTTTGAGAGAGAGATAGAGACAGCATGAGCAGGGGAGGGTCAGAGAGAGAGGGAGACACAGAATTCGAAAGAGGCTCCAGGCTCTGTCAGCACAGAGCCCGACACAGGGCTCAAACCCACGAACCGTTAGATCATGACCCAAGCCAAAGTCGGATGCTTAACTGACTGAGCCACTCAGGTGCCCCTTCTTAAAACTATTTTTAAAGGTAGGCAAGATTTCTCTGTTTAGTGGCCTACAATTATCTACATCATATGTATTACTCTGCTCAGGCTGCCACAGAAAAATGTCAGATTATGGTTTAAACAACAGAAATCTCTTTCCCACCAATCTGAATGCTGGAAGTCTCAGGTCAGGGTGCCAGACTGGTTGGGTTCTAATGAGACGACTTTCCCTGGTTTGTAGATACCCACTTTCTATCTGGCTATGTTCTCACATGGCGGGGCAGGGAGAGGTGAGGAGAAATGGAGGGAGAGTGAGAAAATAAGAACATAAAATCTGAGGTGTCTTCTTACAAGGACACTAATGCCATCATACTGGGGCCCCACACTTATGATCCCATCTAACCCTCACTACCTCTGATAGGTCTCTTGCAAATGTCATCACATTAAGGGTTAAACTCCAAGGTATAAATTCATGGGCATATAAACATTCAGCCCATAACACCAAGGTTTCTATCTCTGACACTACAGACATTATGACTGGGAGATTTTGCTATGGGCCGCCTTATGTATTCTAGGATGCTGACCTGTGTACAGTAAGAGAGACATCCAAAACCTGGCTCATCTTTCTTAATGCCTTCTCTCCAGGTTGCTGCCAGTACTCTCAGCTTCCATGGCAGTGAGGGATTGGTATATTGGGAGGCATGAAAATCCTTCTTTCTTCACCTCACTCCACCCCACATAGCTCATACTTGTTTTCCTTTCTCTAGCTCACTACTAGCTCTTTACCCTGGAATTACTATAATACACTCTCAGCCAATCAAATTTCTCCAGGCTCATCTCATATCATGTCCTTAGCAACTGTTTAAAGATTTTTCTCAGGGAAACACTCTCTTCAAAAACCATGAACACATATGATATAGTCTCTTTACACTAAACCCCAAACTTTCCTGATCAGCTTGAAGGCAGGTTTTTCCCAACACTAGCACGATGAATATCTTAGGCTAGAAAATTCTTTATTGCAGGGGTGGAGGGGGCATCATGTACATTGTGGACCCTTTCCCACTAGATTCCAGTGCTACCACCAATCTCTCAGTTATAACAACCAAAAGTGCCTCTAGACATTGCCACGTGTCCCTGAGGGAGAAAGGAAGTGCAAAATCACACTGGTTGAGAATCACTCATCCAGATCCATACTTCTCAAGCAATTCTCATTAAAGGACCACTTTTGGTTTTTTGCTTAATTCTGATATATTTCAACCAGATACTTTTTGTCAAAATGTTTATGCAACACTAATGCTCAATTTATATCTAGTGGTTTTCAGATATCAAATGTTTGAGGAATAACCCTGGTATGTGTACATGAAAATAGAAGTGTGTTCATGTATTTTTAATGTTTTTTTTTTTGAGGGAGAGAGAGAATGTGAGGGTGGGTGAGGCAGAGAGAAAAGGAGACACAGAATCTGAAGCAGGCTCCAGACCCTAAGCTGTCAGCACAGATGTGGGGATCAAACTCATGGACAAGAAGGTCATGATCTGAGCCAAAGTCTGACGCTCAACTGACTGAGCAACCCAGGAGCCCCCTCATGTATTTTATAATAGCTTATGTGGCAACTTGAATGGTCTTACAGCATACTGGTAGAGGTCTGTACACAGGTGTAATCAGGGTCTGCACATACCAAAATCAGGGGGTGAGTTCCTTAAAAAGCAAGTGATGGCTGTATACACTGATATTATGTATAATACCAAAGTAGTGTCTGCTTATATTTACATACACATTTCACTGAATGAGTGAAAAGGATATTTAGAAGTTTTCTTCCTTGAAAATACATAAGGCAAGTGACTTTAATGAGAGATACTTGACTGATGTGGGCTCTCTCTCGCTATGAATGATGCCGAGCACACAGTAACTGCTCAATAAATATGTAGCCAGTTAATGACTGTGTTAGTAACCTCAATTTTGACTTTGTTGTCAGTAAGTGAATGAGTGAGAGAATAAAGGATTGATGGGGTAGGAGATTTTTCTGAAAGGGGTGCTAAAATATCTTGCTATGTCAGTAGGCAGAGCAGACCACCTCCTTTGCTTGTCTACAAGGTCTGCACTGTCAAGATGATATATTACATGAAAATATGTGGCAGAGTTTGTTATACATATGAAATGGTTATAAACTAAGATACAGATAAGTAGACAAATAAATGAGGTGATGCTCAAACTCAATTCCAGGCGGTCTGCTCATTTGTCCTTGAGGGTATCTTTAAAAGTATGTATGAGTAAGTGAGTGGCTGTATGTATGAGATCGCTATAGATGCTCTACTCCAAAGCTGCAGAGGTACACTTAATCAAAGTAGCAAGGTTATTAAAAAAAAAAAAGATCTCTGAAACAGAACCCAATCTTGGTTTCAAATCATTTTATGATGTCAGCTCAACAACTTGATCATAGTGCCTGCCTTGTAAAATGTTAAGACAGCTATCAGACTGTTTTTAATTTACTCTCTTGGCCTGGATCCACTCGAGTTCTTGAAACATTCTGTCAGCACTATTTTCCTACTGAATGTCAATGAGATGTTCTACTGTGATTTCTTGTTTTTCAGCCAATATTCCAAGTGAACAACAAAACTGACAGAGAAAATGTTTATTTCTTCAGTATAGAGCAATGTTATATTTTTAATTACCAATAGCACACAAGGTAGTCTAAGGATGGGTATGTGTCTGTATATGGTATTGGACACCATAATGTATATGTTATATATAGAGAAAGAGATATAGAGATGGAGAGAGATTCTATATCATCAATTCATTAATTAAACTTTATATTAAGAAGAAAATTATGCAATATTGTAGAAATTATGATTTGTGCTTAACTCCAAAGAAGCCATTTTTTGGAGTTGTTTTTTTTTGTGTTGTTGTCGTCATCATTGTTGGTTTTTGGTTTTGTTTGTAGTTGTGTTTGGTTTTGTTTTTTTTTTGTTTTGGTTTTTTTTTTGCAATTTTAAACTTTCTATGACCATTATTAAACAGAAGCCAGGAAAGAAAGAACTTATACATCTATCACATTTTGAAAGCTGTTATCTTCACATTTAGTAGTTGTGCTACAAAGAACTTCCTCTGGAACTATTTTTAATACACAAATTAACATACAGTTTTTCAAAAGAAATTCATTTGTAAAATCCCAAACCTATAGTACTTGAGAAGCGATTACCTACATTAAGGGAAAAATGATTCACACAGGATTACTTTTACTGTCCTGCTTCTCTGGAGAAGTTAAACTATGATCCCACCTACATTTAAAATTTAAAAATACATTTATCATATAAAACCAGGTTCAGTTGTACAACAGTGGCATCTGGTCACCAAGAGTTTCAAGAAACCTTGCTTAATGGAAAGACCCAAAAATGGAAAGAAGTTGTTAATTCTGTCAACCCAAACTATCGAATGATAAGTAGCACATCAGTCATATGAGTTATGTATGGACAGAAGCACATGCTACACAAACACACACACACACACAAATTATTTTCAATCCTTTAATTACTCACACCTGTGCCTCATGATGTGCAGTCTCCATATTTTTTCTCCATATTGTAAATACTCCTCAGTTGAAATGTAAAAATTTTCTCACTCTTCCTGGGGGGATTATCTTGGTAAGGAAGAAGAGATATTCAGTCCCTTGGTCTCCAAAGGAAGTAATTTGTTTCCTGATATTTAGGTTTGTATTTTTAGAAATGACTAATAAGTCCTGTATACATGCATCTCTGCTAGGAGGATTAATTGTAGCTATCATGCCCACTAAGTCACCAAACGTCCCACCTCCTGCCATGAGGAGACAATGGTGTCAGTCACTTGAGTGACACTTCCTCTGTCAAAGCCCCATATAGTCCCACCTGGGCACGCAGCTGCTGCAGGGCTTTGGAAGTTTGCCAAAACTCTTTTCATGCTTTTGCCTCTTAACTTGTACATGAAGTGTGAGATAAAGTGCTCAGTTTCAGCAAAATGATGTAAAGCCCTAGTGTCTAAAATAAATATAATTTTAGAGTTGTCAAGCTGTGTGGTGAGAGACACTCGGCTTTTCCTAAACTTCTACTGTCCCAAATGTACTGAAGGGGAAAATATTTGTTCAGCATTTGACACACACTTTCTTGGTAGAAAAACCTGATCAGATGTCAGGCCAAGGGGGAGAGAAAGTGTCTCCTCAGTGAGGTTATTCATGATCCCATGTAGAAGTAATAATGTAGAGGCGCCTGGGTGGCTCAGTTGGTTAAATGTTCGACTTCAGCTCAGGTCATGATCTCACGGTTCGTGGGTTTGAGCCCTGTGTCGGGCTCTGTGCTGACAGCTAGCTCAGAGCCTGGAGCCTGTTTAGATTCTGTGCCTCCCTCTCTCTCTGACCCTCTCATGCTCATGCTGTCTCTCTCTTTCTCTCAGAAATAAATTTTAAAAATTAAAAAAAAAAAAGTAATAATGTGTTTGATGACAGGGTGCACTCCCACAGCCCAGTCATATCTTGTTTTATCTGACTCTCATTTTAAAATGAAAAAAAAAAAGTCTGAATTTCAAAACCCCTTTCCCTCCAAAGTTAAAGATGAGAGACTGAGGACCTGTATCTTAAAGATGTAATCTGGCTTCTCAAATGACAAATGGGGAAATCTGGCATCTAAGCCTTGGGACTTTTCCAAAGATGGACTTGGCAAAATTAGGACCAGATGAAGATTTTTTTCTGACTCTGCCAGGACTTAAACCCAGTTTCAGCACCCTGATATATTAGTTTTGAATTGAGCAGAAATGATAATGGGCATTTGTTTTTATTTGCTCAGTTAGCAAAGCTGCTGAAGATGAAGTTCATTGACTTTGTGATACTTTCATAGATCACTTTGCTAAGCTCTGAAAGAGGTGCATGCCTAGAAAAATGACTACATCATTGCTTTTAAGACATGGCAGTTTTGTTTTGTTTTGTTTTTAAATCAAGGCATTAATCTGTAATGTTGAATCAGTGTTAACAATTGCAAAATAATTTTTACCTGCAAATCCAAATAAGAAAAGATAAATTACTGTCTCCCTTAGCATAAACTCTAATGTTCTTGGTGACATACAACTTCACATTACATGCACTCTACCTTGTTTTCAAAATCAAAATTGTTTTTTTATTTCAGTAAATAGTTCTATATATGCCACTAAACTCCATCCAATAATTTCCTGTAAAATAATTGGCAGGAATAGGTATGTAAAGAAGAGAAAATGGTTCCTATTGCCAAAGGACTGTTCCACCATGATTTCTTCTAAGTTATTTTAAAGTATATTAGTGCAGTCGTAAACCAATTTTAGTGATTTATAATCACTGGGAGAGTCCCCAGAAGTGGCCCTGAAATTAATGATTGGTTTGCATTTAAAGTAACCCCCTTTAGCAATGGCTTTTTCTAAGTGGGAACTTTCTTAAGAGTAGCACTCTGACTTAATTACTGAGACAGTTCATGTTTATCACCCTTTGGCTGCAGTAGGGAATTTTAAAAAGAATTAACATAAATGTGATTCTTTTTTCTCATGAGGTGCAAGAGCAGTGAAGCAATGTAAGACATGAAGAAAAATCCTAAAAATAGTAACACTTGTCAACAGAAACTAGGACATTGAACTTAATTGCTTAAGTTAATGATGCCTATGATACAGATTACAGCACTCTGCAAACGTGTGTGTGGAATTCACAGATGCTTGACTTCAATTTTATGTTTATCAGCATTGATAATTTTTGACAGTAGCATCTAAATAGGCAAAGAGCAATAAATATGATTTGTTCACAAGGCAATTCCCTGTGAATGTCTCCTCAAATAATAAGATGATTTTACTAGCAATTTGTTTAGGAAGGTCAAAGAAGACTCTGACGATAAGTTCCAACAATTCTTCAATTAAAGGAAAAGAGCAATAAGACTGGAGGCAGGGGAATTATGCTCATTCTAAACCTCTACCTCCAGCTTATTGTGACACATAAGGCAAATAAGTTATCCTCTAGCTGCGTTTCTTAAGTGCCAAGTCGGGTTAAAAATGTCAGTGTCAAGAGACAATATAGGGTTTAAGGCAGGATCAAATGAGATAATATACACAAATATGTAAATCACCAACCAACTTCTTAAAGCTACTTACATAACAAGACAAAACTTATACCCTTTTGTTAATAACAATGTATCAGTAGACTCTGTTCACAACTCTATGTGAATTTTTTCCTGTTTTTTTTTGTATGCACATGACTTTATGATTTTCACAAATTTTCTTGAATGCAGGAATCTCTCTTTTCTTGTGTATTGCTAAATAAAAGCCTCGTCAGAAAACCTGCCAAATTTAAATATTATATAGATATTGGACAGAGGGAGTCAAAATTCCACAGTCAATGTTCACCATATTATGATCAAATTATGAACATTTGGTGACAATTTCAAAACAGTCATTTATACTAATAATAATATTGTTCATTAAACTATGATCTCTTAGATTAACATCCATTCAACATGGTTATTGAAATCAGCAGTGTTACCAATGTTAAACTACTGAAAGGAAAATAAAAGTTAATATGAAAATTATACCCAGGAAGTACATACTGTGATTTTCTTCATTTCTGAGAACCTGTAGTGCAGAAATACAATTGCTAAAAGAGACACAGACAAGCTAGGCTCATTTTTACTACACACTCACATTTATTAAACATCTGTTCACATTTTCACTAAAAACTAGCTCTGTCATGCTAAGCACATTTAATGGCAGTACCTCACTGGCTTTATGTCTAAAGTGATGATGTTGTGGGGCACCTGGGTAGCTCAGTCAAACATCCGACTTCGGTTCATGTCATGATCTCACTGCTTGTGGGTTCGAGCTCTGTACTGACAGCTCAGAGGCTGGAGTTTGCTTCAGATTCTGTGTGTGTCTCTCTCTGCCCCTCTCCCACTCGCAGTCTATCTCTCTCTCAAAAATGAATAAATGTTAAAAAAAATTTAAGGGGCTCCTGGGTGGCTCAGTCAGTTGAGCGTCCAACTTCTGCTCAGGTCATGATCTCACAGTTCGTGGGTTCGAGCTCCGCATTGGGCTCTGTGCTGGCAGCTAGCTCAGAGCCTGGAGTCTGTCTTCGGATTCTGTGACTCCCTCTCTCTCTGACCTCCCCTGCTCATGCTGTCTCTTTCTCTCTCTCTCTCTCTCTCTCTCAAAAATAAATAAAACATTAAAAAAATTAAATGATGATGTTGAATTTCACAATTTCCAAGTTCAATTATAGCCCTGTGCTAGTAGATATATGAGGTCCTAAGATTAGAAAGCAAAATACATTTATTTGTTTATTTATTTATCTTTTTTGCAAGCAGCTCTAGGGATCCCTAGGATAGAGACTTTAGTGTCCAGCACAAGTCTATAATGTGAAGACCTCCCTCTTAACTTTTGTACACTATTGATGGGAATACAAACTGGTGCACAAAACAATATGGAGGTGGCTCAAAAAATTAAAAATGGAACTACCATGTAATCAAGCAATTTCACTTCTGGGTATATACCTGAAGGGAATTAAATTTCTATCTCAAAGAGACATTGCATGCCCATGCTCACTGCACCATTATTTACGGTAGCCAAGACGCAAAACAACATAAGTGTCCATCAAAGGAGGGTGAAAGAAACTATTATATACATAATATTTGAAAATAAATATAAGTATCTATGGAGTTCAGCAATAAAAAAGAAGGGAATTCTGCCATTTGCGATAACATAGAAGTATCTTGAGGACATTATGCTAAATAACAGAAGTTAAACAGAGAAGGACAAATACTGTACAATCTTACTTATATGTGGAATTTTAAAAATGAACTCATCAAAAAAGAGAACAGCCAGGGGTGGGGGAGGAGGAGGGTAGACGTAGAGGAAGGTGGTCAAAAGGTATTTTAGTTGTAAGATATACAAGTTCTGGGGATGTAACATACAGCATAGTGGCTATAGTTAATAAGATTGTGTTTCATATTTGAAAGTTGCTAAAAGAACAGATTTTTAAAGTTCTCAGTGCACACACACACACACACACAAATTATAACTATGTGAGGTGACAAATGTGTTAAGTAATCTTACTGGGGTAATCATTCTGCAATATATACATGTATCAAATATTTACATACGATGTTGTATGTTAATTATATTTCATTTCCTCTTTCAACTCCTCTTTCCCTTCATCCAAAAAAAAAACCAAAGAATTAAGAAGAAAGGCATGTAGAAGTAGTGAAAAAAGACAACAATGCAAAAATGGATCCATTTTCTCTTCTCTAGGTTTTCTCCTACTAATCACAATTGCCTTGCACTTGTGCATAGCAGTATAAAATTAGACAATGTTCACAAACGGAGACTCTTGTTGTTTAAAATCTGATGAAAAATTAAACAGCCAGGAGAATGACAAGAAGATAATTGATGAGGATAGATCAGTTCCATATGTGATGAGATGTAATTATTTGGCAACAGTAGCTTAATGCACACAATAGGTCTGGACCCTCTCATTATAGAGCAACGCTCAAGAGCTGTCACATTCTGTACAAAGTTTAAAAGAGTGTTCATCACGTTAGAAGCTTAGATCATCCAGTCTTGTGTGGGTAGTGAGGGCATCAAATACTCCCTGTAGTTTTGGGGCACCTGGGTGGCTCAGTCAGTTGAGCATGTGACTTTGGCTCAGGTCATGATCTTGCAGTTCACAGGTTCAAGCCCCAGCTAAGAGGTTGGATCCTGCTTTGGATTTTGTGTCTCCCTCTCTCTCTCTGCCCCTCCCCTATTCTTGTGCTCTCCCTCAAAAATAAATAAAACATGATTTTCTTTTTAACTCTGGGTAGTATAACATATCATAAAATGTTACTTCTTCCTCCCCCCCCACTATGCAATGACTATACGATAAAAAAAATCATATGTGCCCCCATTGGAAGGAGAGGTTAAGATGACCTTCATTTTTTTAAGTTTATTTACTTGTTTTCAGAGAGACAGAGAGAGAGAGAGATAGGGGGAGAGAGAGAGAGAGAGAGAGAGCACATACACACAAGTGGGAAAAGGGCAGAGAGAGAGAGAGAGAGAGAGGGAGAGGGGGGGAGAGAGAGAGAGAGAGAGAGAGAGAGAATCTCAAGCAGGCTTCTCACTGTCAGCACAGAGCTCAATGCAGAGCTCAAACTCACAAATGTCAAGATCATGACCTGAGCCAAAATCAAGAGGCAGATGCTTAACCAACTGAGCCACCCGGGTGCACCAACCTTCATTTTTTAAATTAGTAGAAGCTAAGTGTAAACTCTATCCTAGTGAGAAGTGGCAAAAAATACTATCCCAGTGTATACACATACTTGCACACAAAGTGCAACACAAATTTTCAGTCACTTGTCATCCCGTACAGCACACAATTTTGTGATGGGTTTTTACCAAGTGCTCTAGCCACCTGTGTGGTGAACATGTGTGTACAGACAGAGGACGGAGTCCTAACCCTAACATTAAGAGTGTGTTGTGCTGAGACAATTAGATCAATGTAGTTCAAAGGACCTAAAGAAGCCATCACCATTGTCAGCTCAATATTCATCAGTGCTGGGGCTCCTCTGCCTGTAACAAATGTTCTTAGGTTTTCCTGAATGTGTAGACAGAAAGCCACTGCAATAGCATTTATATCAGCTAGAACTATCTTTAGCTTCAGTGATGGCAGGTCACGCTTCTGCCACTTTAAGCCATGAAATTGTTTGAGATTGTGTGACAAGAATTAATATACTAACAGACATGTAGGGCAAAGTAAAGACAGATGAAACTGCTATAATATAGATCCCTAGATAATTCTGGATATGCTGGGGAAACAAGGATAGCTGGGTAATAACAAACTCTACACTGACACTGAAAGAAAGGTAGCAGCAACTATAATTCGCAGCCTCAGACCATGTATTTTAGACAACTTGTTATGCATTCATAAAAATAAAGAAATGTCTTGTAGAGATATATACAATCATTACTAACTATGTTTGAATTCAAAAATACCTTCTTTTATACACTAAAAATGATGTATACATAAATACATTCAACATAAGTATACTCATGCAGTTTTTCCCATTTATTTAACATCTTTGAGCTCTCTATAATTGTTAACGTACAAGAAAATTATCAGAGCAACCAAAAAAAGTGTTTTTGTGAATAATTATATGAAATATTTGTTTTAGGAAATATATGTATGTGTTAAATTATGTCAGTAAAACACCATCTAGATTTGTTGTGTTGGAAATTTACTATTTTGCTAAATATAGTCATGTCATTAATTCCATAGTAAATGAAATAAACATTCATATTAATGAGTATAAATTATGAGAATAGTTGCAGTGAGTAAAAGTAAAGAAAAATCTGACAATTCTCTGGCATTTCCAGATCATTTTATCACATAATTTCTGCGTACAAACAAAGCAGTCATTGTTTAATTTAGATAATGTTAAATAACACCTTACCTGTAAAATATTGTGGACCTTGATTGCATACCTGGAGAAAAGACTGTTCTTAATTTTTCCATTAGTGCTCTGTTGAACTCCACCATGAATCACAGAACACCTTACGTTAGACAACATTCTGTTACAGCCCAATATCTCAATTTAGTAAAGTGCATCTCTGTTACATAGTCAAGAAGGAAGAAAGTGTAATGTGTTGTTCTGGAAAGACAGAATTTCTACTATCTATCTATCTATCTATCTATCTATCTATCTATCTATCTATCATCTACCTATCTATATACATGTATTTCAGAATATATTGAAAGCTTTTTGTATGGTATGTCAAAGTTAATTTATTTTCTAGGGCTCACTTAGAACTTTAAAAGTTACATATTTTGGAGTATTATAAAAAGCAAGGCTAATTATCTTACTCTGGTCATGATCAGATACAAAACAAGCTAATCTATTTGGGTTTCATCTTAGATACAATCAGATGAATTCAATGTAAGTATCTCCCTATCCATCTCTATCTATACATATCCAATTTGAAAATGGGACAGTAAAGTGCTTTAGACAGTCATGCATTAGGAGACAACCCTTGTATTAAATCATACTAATTTATTTTGAATGGTGCATGCCCATTTGGGAATCATTTTAAGAATATATGTGAAAAATAAAGTCCTAAAAAAGCTAACCTTAGAATTCTTGTAATTAAAACAGCTAGGGGCACCTGGGTAGCTCAGTCAGTTAAGCCACCACTGACTTATCTGATCATGATCTCGTGGTTCCTGAGTTCGAGCCTTACATTGAGCTTTCTACTGTCAACATAGAGACTGCATGGGATCTCTCCACCCTACTCTGCCCCGCTCTTTTACATCTCTCCTGCTAGTGCTCTCTCACACTCTCTCTTTCAATTATAAAAAACAAAATTAAAACAGTCATGTAGCAAAACTGCATAGGGAGAATTAGTGTGAAAATTATTTTTAAAAGTTACATTATGACTGTCTAATCAATTATTTACTGGATTTCCTTATATAATACAAGAGATTTTTTACATAATTACATGTATTCTTCATAGTTTATACAGTTTATACATAGTTTATACATAGCTATTTTGAGAAGCTACAGTTGATTCCGAACTCTGAGAGTATAAATACATTAACTAGCTGTCAGCCCTTTTTCTCCTCAGTGAAGAATGGATTCTTCCTTTACTAAGGTCTAATTGATAATAACATTATATTAGTTCCATGTGTATAACAGTAATTCAAGATCTGCATGCACTAGACACTAATCACCAGAGTAAGTATAGTCACTATCTGTCACCATACAATTAACTCCCATCACCCCTTTTGCCAAACCCTTAACCCTTTTCTCTTCTTAGAATCATATCTGTTCTCCATATCTATAAGCTTCATTTCATTTTATTTCTTTGTTTTTAGTTTCCACATATAAGTGGAATCATACAGTGTTTATCTTTTTTTGCCTAACTTATTTCATTTAGCTGAATACTCTCAAGGTCCATTCACATTGCCACAAAATGCAAACCTTTCTTTTTTATGGCTGAGTGATATTCCATTGTATATATATTCCATATCTTTATCCATTCATTCATCAATGGATACTTAGGTTGTTTCCCTATCTTGCCTTTGCAAATAATGCTTCAATTAATATAGGGGTTCACATACCTTTCTGAATTAGTATATTTGTTTTCTTCAAATTAGTACCTTGAAGTATAATAGTTAAATCATATGGTCAATTTTTATGACACAGTAGGTAACACTATACAATGGTAAAAGGATAATCTCTTCACTAAATGGTGTCGGCAAAACTGGACAGCCACATGTAAAATAATTAAAGTAGACCACTATCTTATAGCATACATTAAAAAATAATCCAAAGTACATTAATTGCTTGAATATAATACCTCAAACCAAAAAATTCCTAGAAGGAAACAGAGGGGATAAATTCCTTAACATTGCTCTTGGATGTGTGTGTGTGTGTGTGTGTGTGTGTGAAGCAATGGTAATGAAAGCAAAATCAACAAGTGGGATTACCTCAAACTAAAAAGTTTCTGCCCAGCAAAGGAAATCACCAATAAAATAAAATTTCAACCTACTGAATAGGAGAAGATATTTACAAATCATATATCCATTATGAGGTTAATAGCTAATACATATAAAGAACTCATAACTCAATAACAACAATAATCTGAGGACCTTAATAGACATTTTTTTTACCAAAAAAAAAAAAAGACCTACAGATGGCCAACAGACACATGAAAAGATGTTCAACATAACTCATCATCAGGAAAATGCAAATCAAAACCACAATGAGATATCACCTCACACCAATCAGAAAGACTGTTATCAACAAGATGAAATAACAAGTATTGGCAAGATTATAAAGGGAACTCTTGTGTGCTCTTCTTGGGAATATCAACTGGTGTAGCCACTCTGGGAAACAATATGGAGGCTCCTCAAAAATATTTTAACAGGAATAAATTTGTCCTTAAAAGAATTTTTTCAGACAATACACTACTCTTATATTTTCTTAACTATACCATCTTCCTGAAGATAATCTTAGTAAATAGCATTCCCCTCTTCTACTTATATTGCATTATAAATTTGGGATAAGATTACAATATGAGGCACATGTTCTAAGGCTGTAAACCTATTCAGGATAGAAATATAAAAATACATTTTTATAAATAAATATCAGTTAATACATTTTCTGATCAATAAGCTTCAATAATGGGTTAATGAATATACAGTTTCCCAGTGTTTAACTAGGTAACTAATCTGGATAAATCAAGGCAATTTACAAAAGCAAAGATTCAGTGGAAGGGTGAATGCAGAAATCATGTAAGGTTATAATCAGGAATGATACAGTGATTGAAAACGCAGCTGTTGAGCACCAATTTTCCTCTAGAAACTTTCCCCACTCCCCTTACCCTGCCCATCAGTCTCTATTATTAACCGTACAGGGAGTAGTTTTTATAGCCAAATAACTACACTGGGTGTAAAGGACTAAAATAATTTATTTTGATTATTATGTCAATCAACTTAAATAATTAATTTGCTCTTAAATTTGAACTTTCTTTGAGCCTGTTTAATAAATGTCATGGCACTCCCTAAATCCATGACTTATAAAAAATAACCACTTAATAGTCCACTTATTATTTCCCTTTGCACCTGCCATTCAATATACTCCCTTAATAACTTTAAATACTTCTGGCATACACGAAATATACCAATTAACAAAGAACATGATGGCATGGATGGTTTTGATAACAAAGCTGAGACAGTTTATTTAGGCACATATATTGCTCTCACTTTTGTCCCTGCCATAACAGTAATAAATGAAAGTAGAGTGTGTGGAGAACAGTATTTTAACACATCTCCTCTAATGTTACTGCAACACTTTCATATCTTGTCCACCTAGTATAATCTGAATTTTTACATTGTATTTCTATATATCTACATACACAATAAAAGCAGTAAATATAGAGCCTTTTAGTTTTAAAACCTTTAGGAAATGAGAGAAATAAATTTAGGTCTTTTTTTCCCCCTTTAAAACTGACAATATAATGTGATAGATATAAGAAGAGGTTGATGTATTAGGTGGTTGTAACCTTGCTGTCAGTGTCTCTCCATATCCCCTTAGTTTATCCTAAGGTTTATCCAAAATCACTTATCTTGCCATCATTCATGATTGCTGTATGTAGCATCTCAAATCCCAATGCATGTGCATCATAGCCAAGACACTTCATATTTTCTAATCAATTATTGGTTTTGGCCTTTCGGAAAGTTTACTTCTTTTTGAGGGGACAAACAAATCAATGTTATATGGCCATCCATTCTCTATATACAGGTTTGTCAGTAAATAAGGAGGTAAAAATCCAGTGTAATAGCTGCAATTCCCTAGTAGTGGTTCTGTAGTTCTAAAAAATTGAAACTTATGATATACAGAGATATTTCATAGATTAACACAATTCTTTTTTTTTTAATTTTTTAATGTTTATTCATTTTTTTACAAATAATTTATTGTCAAATTAGTTTCCACATAACACCCAGTGCTCATCCCCACAAGTGCCCTCCTCCATGCCCATCCCCCCCTCCCCTCCACATCCATCAGTCCTCAGTTTTTGTCAGCATTCAAGAGTCTCTCATGGTTTGCCTCTCTCCCTTTCCCCCACCATTTCCCCCCCTCTTCTCCCCCTTGTTCCTCAGTTAAGTTCCTTCTAATCCTCCTATACGTGCAAACATATGATATTGGTGTCGTGTTTAATCTCCAAACCAGAAATCCATTGTGAGGTAACTTATATTTGCTATTAATTAATATCAGATTATGATGGACAATCTTCAGATTTTACAAAACAGGAAACACAGCTTAATTTAAAGGAAACATTTTCCTAAGTACCCCTCAATTGTGGTTCTCATATATAAGTTTCTTACACAGCAAAACTCTTGACTGCTCTAACTGGATATACTGCCAATACTTTGTTGTCTCCATTCTTGTCCTAATTGGACTTAAGCCCAATTATTTCACTGAAATTACCTTCAAACAATTTCACCCATAGCTTCATTTTACCAAATGTAATGGTCATTTCTTTCATTCAGCTTTCAGCAACCCACGGTTGAGGGTACTTAGGAAAATGTTTCCCTTTAAGTTATCTGTTAATCATAACCTCTTGAAACTCTTCTGTCTCTTGGAGGGAGAGGGGAAGGGCAAGATGGTGGAGCAGCATGGAGGCCATTTTTTTCCCCTTTCATTCCTGAAATGCGGCTAGATCAAAATCAAGCCATATAGCAAACCTAGAAAACTGATCTGAGGATTAACATAATAATCTGCACAACATGAACCACAGAACTCGGCAGAAAGAGAAAAAAATATTTTTATTTTCCATTTTTATGCAAAAGATTTCCTTTAATTTTTTCTACTATATTTTTACTTTTTGTAATTTTTTAAATTCTATTTTACTTTCATCATTTCATTTCATTTTATTTTATTGTATTTGTTATTTTATTGTATTCAGTTTTTAAATTATCATTTTCCTCTTTTTCTTTTTTTCTATTCTTTCCCTTTTAGCTCTATTCTATCAAGCTTTTTTCAACAACCAGACAAAAACACAACTAGAATCTAGCCTCCTTTATTTTTCGTGTTGTTTTTAGTTTTTTTTAAATTTTTATTTATTTATTTTTATTTTATTTATTATTTTTATTCCTCCAAAATGATGAAACAAGGGAATTTACCCCAAAAGAAATAATAGGAGAAAATGAGAGCCAGGGAATTAATCAACACAAATACAAGCAAGATGCTGAACCAGAATTTAGAGTCACGATAATAAGAATACCAGCTGGGACTGAAAAAAAGCATAAAATCCCTTTCTATGGAGATAAAGGAAGAAAAATCTAGTCAAGACAAAATTAAAACTGCTGTACCTGAGATGCAATCTTGAATGGTGGCACGGCAGCAAGGATGGATGAAGCAGAGCAACAAATCAGTGATACAGAGGAAAAAACTTATGGAGAATAATGAACCAGAAAAAAAGAGGGAAACTGAGGTAAGAATACAATAAAAGAATTAGAGAACTCAGTGACTCATTAAAAACGAATAACATCTGAATCACCAGGGTCTTAGAAGATGAAGAGAGAGAAAAAGGGGTAGAAGGTTTATGTGAACAAATCATAGCAGAAAAATTTCCTAACCTGGGGAAAGACACAGATATCAAAATCCAGGAAGCACAGAGAACTCCTATTAGATTCAACAAAAACTGACAATCAACAAGCCATATAATAGTCAAATTTCTCAAATACTCAGGCAAGGAAAGAATCATGAAAGCAGCATGGGAAAATAGTCATTAACCTTACAAGGAAAGACAGATCAGATTTTCAGTAGACCTGTCAATAGAAACTAGTCAGGCCAGAAAGGAGTGACAAAATATATTCAATCTGCTGAACTGGAAAAATATGCAGCCAAGAATTCTTTATCTAGCAAGGCTGTCATTCAAAATATAAGGACAGATAAAAAGTTTCCCAAAGGACTAAAGAGTTTGTAAAAAATTTTAAGGGGAACTCTCTAAGGGGAGAANAGTCAGGCCAGAAAGGAGTGACAAAATATATTCAATCTGCTGAACTGGAAAAATATGCAGCCAAGAATTCTTTATCTAGCAAGGCTGTCATTCAAAATAGAAGGACAGATAAAAAGTTTCCCAAAGGACTAAAGGAGTTTGTAAAAAATTTTAAGGGGAACTCTCTAAGGGGAGAAATGACAAAGCAAAACAAAAGGGACCAAAAGCAACAAAGACTGGAAAAGAATGGAGAACACCACCAGAAACTCCAGTTCTACAGGCAACATAATGACAATGAACTTCTATCTTTTAGCACTTACTCTAAATGTCAATGGACTAAATGCTCCAGTCAGAAGACATAGGGTAAAAGAATGGATAAGAAAACAAGATCTATCTTTATGCTGTTTACAAGAGACCCACTTTAGAGCTAAAGACACCTTCAGATTGAAAGGAAGGGGATGGAGAAACATCTATCATGCTAATTGTCACCAAAAGAAAGTCAGAGTAGCCATACTTATATCAGACAATCTAGATTTTAGAATAAAGACTAACAAGAAATGAAGAAGGGCATTAAATTATAATTAAGGAGTTTATATACCATGAATATCTAACTATTATAAACATTTATGCTCCAAACTTGAAAACACCCAAATATAAAAATTAATTAATCACAAACATACAGAACTCATTGATAATAATGCCATAATAGTAGGGGACTTCAACACCTCACTTACAGCAATGGAATGATCATCTAAACAGAAAATCAACAAGGAAGCAATGGATTTGAATGACATACTGGACTGGATAGACTTAACAGATATATTCAGAACATTTCATCCTAAAGCAGCAGAATACACATTCTTCTTGAGTGTACATGGAACATTCTCCAGAATATATCACATACTGGGACAGAAATCAGCCTCCAACAAGTACAAAAAGATCAAGATCATACCATGCATATTTTTAGATCATAATGTTATGAAACTTGAGATCAACCACAAGGAAAAATTGGGAAAGACAACAAATACATGGAGACTAAAGAACATCCTATTAAAGAATGAAGGGGCTAACCAAGAGGCTAAAGAGGAAAGCAAAAAGAAAACAGAAGCCAATGAAAATGATAACACCACAACCCTAAACCTCTGGGATGTGGCAAAGGCACTCAAAACAGGGAAGAATATAGCAATCCAGGCTGTCCTAAAGACGGAAGAAAGGTCTCAGATACACAACTTAACCTTACCTACATCTTTAAGAGCTGGAAAAAGAACAGTAAGTAAAACCCCAAACCAGCAGAAGACAGGGAGTAATAAAAATTAAAGCAGAAATCAATGCTATCAAAACCAAAAACACAGTAGAACAGATCAATGAAACCAGGAGCTGGTCCTTTGAAAGAATTAACATAACTGATAAACCCCTAGCAGTCTGATCAAAAAGAAAAAGGAACGGACACAGTTAAATAAAATCAAGAGTGAAAGAGGAGAGATCACAAACCACATTGGAGAAATACAAACAATATTAAGAAAATATTATGAGCAATTATATGCCAATAAATTGAGAAATCTGGAAGAAATAGACAAATTCCTAGAAACATAAATTACCAAAACAGAAAAAAAAAAAAGAATAGTAAATTTGAACAGACCCATAACCAGTAAACCAATCAAATCTGGCCCAGATAAGAGTCCAGGACCAAATGGCTTTCCAGGGGAATTCTACCATCATTTAANAAACCAAAAACACAGTAGAACAGATCAATGAAACCAGGAGCTGGTCCTTTGAAAGAATTAACATAACTGATAAACCCCTAGCAGTCTGATCAAAAAGAAAAAGGAACGGACACAGTTAAATAAAATCAAGAGTGAAAGAGGAGAGATCACAAACCACATTGGAGAAATACAAACAATATTAAGAAAATATTATGAGCAATTACATGCCAATAAATTGAGAAATCTGGAAGAAATAGACAAATTCCTAGAAACATAAATTACCAAAACAGAAAAAAAAAAAGAATAGTAAATTTGAACAGACCCATAACCAGTAAACCAATCAAATCTGGCCCAGATAAGAGTCCAGGACCAAATGGCTTTCCAGGGGAATTCTACCATCATTTAAAAAAGAGTTTAACATATATCCCGTGGAAGCTGCCGAGAAAATAAAAATGTAAGGAAAAATTTCAAACTCATTCTATGAAGCCAGCATTAGCTTAATTCCAAAACCAGACAAAGACCCCACTAAAAAGGAGAACTACCAATTTCAGTGATGAACATGGATGCAAAAATCCTCAACAAAATTCTAGCCAACAGGATTCAACAATACATTAAAAAAATAATTCACCACAACGAAGTGCGATTTTTACCTGGGCTGCAGGGCTGGATCAATAACTGCAAAACAATCAGTGTGGTACATCCCATCAATAAAAGAAAGGACAAGAACCACATGATCCTCTCAGTAGCTGCAGAGAAAGTATTTGGCAAAATACAGCATCCTTTCTGGCTAAAAACCCTCAAGAAAGTAGGAATAGAAGTATCATACCTTAAGATATTAAAAGCCATATATGAAAGACCCATTGCTAATATCGTCCTCAATGGGGAAAAGCTGAGAACTTTTCTCCTAAGGTTAGGAACACAACAGGGACGTCCACTCTCGCCACTGTTATTCAACATAGTATTGGAAGGCCTAGCCTCAGCAATCAGATAACACAAAGGAATAAACGCCATCCAGATCAGCTAGGAGGAAGTCAAACTTTCACTCTCACAGACCATATGATATTCTGTATGGAATATCATACAGAAACCCAAAAGATTCCACCAAAAAACTGCTAGAACTGATCCATGAATTCAGCAGTCACAAGATGGAAAATCAATCACAGAAATTGGTTGCATTCTATACACCAATAGGGAAGCAACAGAAAGAGAAATCAAGGAATTGATCCCATTTGCAAATGCACCAAAATCCAAAAAATACCAAGGAATAAACCTAACCAAAGAGGTGAAAAATCTGTACACTGAAAACTATAAAAAGTTATTAAAGAAACTGAAGAAGACACTTCCAAAGACAGTCCCAAGAAATGGAAAAACGTTCCATGCTCATGAATAGGAAGAATAAATATTGTTAAAATGTCAATAGTACCCAAAGCAATCTACATATTCAATGCAATCCCTATTAAAATAATACCAGCATTCTTCACAAAACTAGAACAAACAATTCTAAAATTTGCATGGAATCAGGAAAAAAAATTCAAATAGCGAAAGTAATGTTGAAAAAGAAAATCAAAGCTGGAGGCATCACAATTCTGGACTTTAAACTGTATTGCAAAGCTGTAGTCATCAAGATAGTATGGTACTAACACAAAAAACAGATACTCAGACCGATGGAACAGAAAAGAAACCCAGAAATGGACCCACAAACGTATGACCAACAAATCTTTGACAAAGCAGGAAAGAATATCCAATGGAAAAAAGACAGCTTCTTCACCAAATGGTGTTGGGAATACTGGACAGTGACATGCAGAAGACTGAACCTGGATCACTTCTTACACCATTCACAAAAACAAAGTCAAGTGGATAAAAGACTTAAACATAAGACAAGAAGCCATCAAAATCCTAGAGGAGAAAGTAGGCAAAACCTCTTTGACCTTGGCTGCAGCAACTTCATACTCAAGTCTCCAGAGGAAAGGGAAACAAAAGCAAAAATGAACAACTGTGACTTCATCGAGATATAAAGCTTCTGCACAGCAAAGGAAACAATCAGCAAAATTAAAAGGCACTCAATGGAATAGGAGAAGATACTTGCAAATGACCTATCGTATAAAGGATTATTATCCAAAACCTATAAAGAACTTATCAAACTCAACATCCCAAAACCAAATAATCCAGTGAAGAAATGGGCAAAAGACATGAATAGGCACTTTTCCAAAGACCTCCAGATGGCTAAAAGACATGAAAAAATGATCAACATCATTCATCATCATAGAATTACAAATCAAAACCATAATGAGATACCACCTCACACCAGTCAGAATTGCTAAAATTAACAAGTCAGGCAACAACAGATATTGGTGCTGATGCAGAGATAGAGGGTATCTTTTGCACTGCTGGTGGTAATGCAAACTGGTGCAGCCACTCTGGAAAACAGTATGGAGTTTCCTCAAAAAATTAAAAATAGAATTGTCCTGTGACCCAGCAATTGCACTACTAGATAATTATCCAAGGGGAAAAAGTATGCTGTTTCAAAGGGGTACATGCACCCCAACATTTATAGCAGTGCTATATAGCCAAAGTATGGAAAGCGCCCAAACATCCATCCACAGATGAATAGATAAAGAAGTTGTGGTATTACTCGGCAATCAAAAAGAATGATATCTTGCCATTTGCAACAATGTGGATGGAACTAGAGGGTATTATGCTAAGTGAAATTAGTCATTCAGAGAAAGACAAATATCATATGACTTCACTCATGTGGAATTTAAGATAAAAAAACAGATGAAGAGAAGGTAAGGGAAGAAAAAATAATATAAAAACAAGGAGAGGGACAAAACACAAGAGACATTTAAATACAGAGAACAAACTGACAGTTTCTGGAGGGGGTTTGTGGGTGGTATGGGCTAAATGGGGAAGGGGCATGAAGGAAGACTCTTATTGGGTTGAGCACTGGGTGTTATACATAGGGGATGAATCACTGGAATCTACTTCTGAAATCATTATTGCAATATATGCTTACTAACTCGGTTGTAATTTTTTTTTAAAAAATAAAATAAATAAATCAAATTTTAAAAAAGAAAGAAATCCTTGTGTCCCTTGGAATCCATGATTCCCTCTTTCCTTTATTTCACTCACATCTCACTAGAATTTTCTGTGTCCTGTTTTGGTTTCTCCACCCTAGATCAACACCATACAGTGAGGTATTCTGGGGTTTCATTCTTTATCCTGTCCTCTAATTCTTCTTTTGGTCTCTGAGTGATTTTAACTAGTGACTTAATTTTAAATATCATTTGTATTTCCAGCTCTGATTTTGTGCAGGAAATCCCAATTGTCATTTCCCATTGCCAATTTAACAAAGCCAACTGCCTAATAACAGGCTTAAATATAACATGTCAGACTCAGAAATACTATTTTCCTACAAAAGCCTATCCTTCATTGCAGGCCTCGCCTTCTCAGTAAATGTCACTTAATTCCCCCAGGTGCTCAGGGTAAATCCAACATATCGCTCTTAATTGCTTGCTTTCTAACACTTACATCAAAAGTTTTAAAGCACCCATTTGGTTCTGACTCCAAAGAATCTATGGAATTGACTACACAAGATATTTACCAATACAACTTGAGTCCAAATGGCCATCACTATTATGTCCACATACTGCAAACTTGGTGGTTTCTTGATTTATTCCAGTCTTTATAAATCAGTATCCAGCCAGTCTGCAACATAGTCAAATAACTGCTTAAATCTGATAATATCATTTCCTTGCTAAAATATTTATTGGATTTCCTTTGCAATTAATTGCAAATTAAGCATCCAAGCTTCTCACAATGTCATGTACAGCAATACATTTGGTCTCTGCCTCCTAATTCCATCTTTCTTCCCATTCTAACCTCAATATTCTCTCTCTTTTTTTTTCTTATTGATTCTTCAGAGAGAGTGGGGGTGGCAGTAGGGAGAGAGGAAGAGAGACAGATAAACCCAAGCAGGCTCCCTATAGTCAGCACGGGAGCAAAACCTGGGGCTCAATTGCACAACCACGAGATCATGATCCTGAGATCATGACCTAAACTAAAACCAAGAGTCCAGTGCTAAAACGACTGAGCCACCCAGGTGCCTCTTCACTATTCTTTAGCCAGGTAGGGCTTTTTATTCTGCCCCCAGTATTCAGAAAAAAATATACATAATTGTCTACTTTCAATATATATCTGATAAATGAGTGGAATGACTTGAATAATACATGTCTTCTACTCAATTATTTATGTGATATGGGGCTGGTTGTTTGATCTCTTGAAACCATAGTTTTCTAATCTACACATTAGCAGCAATCTTTACTATCTTAAATAGTTATGGTGGGATTTGTACTAATATGTGTAAACATCTGTAATATAGAAGACACTTATTAGATCAAAAGTAAGTTTTGATAATATTAGTAAGCCAATAATACTGACCCAGTGATTCTAATGTTGGAAATCCTCAACATGTCATGTAATAAATCCAAACACATTAAAATCTAAGTTGATCTCTGGGATACAGGTGGTTAAAATTTAGATATATTAGATGGTCATAATTGTTTAGGTGATAGGTGAACCAATGTATATATTACCTTATGTTAATAAAATGTTGGCTGTGCAACAGACTGGCATGTAGAGTTGGGCAAAGACTACAACATTTTAGAGGCTTGACTTTCTCATCTGTGTGGTAAAAATATTAGGACATCCTCCTTAAATTATCGTGAGGATTAAAATGGCAAATACAGGAAAGATTTTAGTACAGTTCTCAACATATAGTAAAGATTTCATTTCGTTCAGATGATAATGGTCTTAACAACCAGTAAAACAAAACTGATTCAGTTTTTATCACCATTGCATGATATAAGTATAAATTGAATAAACATTACTCCCAACACCCTCAGGGAATCTATCTTAGGCTCAACCAAATGTTGAGTTTCCTAAAACTAGTCTCCATCACACTCAGCATCAGTGAATTCAGTAGGTATAAACCTGTCTGCACTGTTATGGACAAATTATGTACCCCCAAATTTATGCATGGAAGCCCTAACCCTCCAATGTGACTATATTTGGATATAGGGCATTTAAGGAGGTAATTAAGGTCAAATGAGGCCGTAATGTAGGGGTCCTAATCCAATAGGACTGATGTTTTTATAAGAAGATGACAAGATACCAGAATTTACTTTCTGTGCAAATACAAAAGCCCTTGTGAGAAAACAGCAGGAAGACAGCCATCCCAAGCTAGGAAGAGAGGCCTCGTCAGAACCCCACCCTGATGGCACCTTGACCTTGAACTTCCACTCTTCAGAAATGTGAGAAAATAAATGTATGTTGTTTAAGCTACCCAGTCAGTATATTCCAATATGTCAGCCTGAGCAGACTAATCAGACACCAGTCCAGCCAGGAGAAAGGAGCCAGCTGCACATCAGGCAGTTAGAAAGTAGGTGACAGACTTGAATAGATGTCTCACCAAAGAATAGATAACAAATAAGCATATGAAAAGATGTTCTATTTCATTTACATTAGGGAAAAATATAAATTAAAGCAACAGTGAGATATGACCATAAATAATGGCCAAAATCCAGAACACTGACAAAACCAAATGCTGGATAAGATGTGGAATGACAGGAACTCTCATTCATTGCTGGAGGAAATGCAAAATGGTACAGCTACTTTGGAACACAGTTTGGTGGCTTTTTAAAAATTAAACATACTGATATCATGCTATCCAAAACACAGGCTCTTTGATTTTACCCAAAAGAATTCAGCACTTATACTCACGTACAAACCTGAATACAGACATTTGTAGCAGTTTTATTTACAATTGCCATAACTTGGAAGCGATGGGGATGTCCTTTTGTAGGTAAATGGACAGATAAACTATGCTACATTGAGACAATGGGACATTATTCAGCACTAAAAAGAATGAGCTATTAAGCCATTCTAAGCCATAGAGGGAATTTATATGCATATTATTAGCTAAAAGAAGCCAATCTGAAAAAGCTACATACTGTGTAATTCCAACAATACCACATTCCAGAAAAGGCAAAACTATGGAGACAGTAAAAGATCAGTGGTTGCCAGGAGTAAGGGATGAGAAAGGCAAGAATAAATAGACCAAGAACAGAAGATGTTTAGGAGGGTGAAACTATTTTTTTTAATATTATAACGGTGGATACATGTCATTACATATTTGTCAAAACTATATAATGCACAACACCAAGTGTGAACTATAAGGTAAACTAGGGACCTTCAGTGATTATGATGTGTCAATGTAAGTTCATTAAATGTAGGTTTTAACAAATGTATCACTCTGGTAGGAAATGGTGATAATGAAGCAGGTTATTCATGCATGGGGGAAGAAGATATATGAGAAATTTCCGTGCCTTCCACTCAATTTTGTTGTGAATCTAAAACAGCTCTAAAAATAAACTATTTACATATCATAAAAAAAGAGTATGTTGAGAATACTTGTTTAATAAGTTCATCATTGACACAGAGATGACTACCAAATAAAATGTCTTAAAACCACCACAGACTAGACATCTCATTAAATGTAACACAGCGTTACTCAGAATAACCTTGTCTGACAAAATGCTTACCACAATAGAATATTTGACTATGCAATGACATCTATTACCATAAGGTAAGTTACTATTGCTACTGACTTCCAAAATTGTGTACAGATATTATTATCTTGTTTATTTTACATTCATGGGCTATGACATGAGTTATTTACCAAAGAAAAGAAATAAAAACAAAAATCAAACAATAACTGGGGGGAGGGGCAAGATGGCGGAGAAGTAGGGAGCTCCATACCTGCACTCGCGCCCAGGCATCACACGGAAAAGATCTGAAGCCATCAGAAACCGTACCACACCCAAGAGATTGGGAGAGAAAGGACGCAGACTCCACTGAGAAAGCCTTCTAACGTGAGTGCCAACTGGGGAAGAAAAAATCAGGCCTGGATTGGAGACTGGAGAGACGGGCCACCCCCTCTGTGGGGAGTGAGAGGGGAAAAAGAGAGTCCGAAACAGAAAAACCTCCGCTCGGGGAGTAGAAAATCTTTGCACACAAAACNGGATGAGCACAGGGTGGTATGTGGAAATTAATTTGACAATAAACTATTTGTAAAAAATAAATAAATAAATAAATAAACAAGAACTTATAAAATCTACTTAAAATGAATTAATTGTAATGATCTAGCTATTTCACCCACAAGAACTTAATCATAGTGATAGAGTACTATAATTAAAATTAAAACAAAATGTTGCTTATCCAATAAGAGTAGATTTTATTACTATTTATCTTGAAAATAATATCAAATGGGTGCTATATCATTTAATCTATCACAGAATACTGCTGAATTGAAACGATTAAATAAAAATTCTCCACTGGTGCTCGGTCTGTTGAACCCATAGTTCCATTTTCCTTCCCAATCACCCACTTTAATCCTAAATTTATATTCTTGTCACCTGTTCTTTCAAAGAGACAAACAGAATGAGATTAAATGAATGTATGAAAGAGGGAGAGGAGAAGAGAGGGAAGAGAGAGGTAGGAGAGAGCTCTCTGACTTTTATATGAAAGACACAACTACAAAATACAACCAAAAAGCAAATAAGATCTTGAGTTTTCTCCCAGGAAAACAACTGGAGATGAATAAACCCAATAGCTCTGGATTAATTCTTTCCTTGGATGCTTCATTTATATAATGTCTTTGCAATAAACCAACCACACCATGAAAGCAGCTATATGTATGCCTATGGAAAACAAAATGCCATTTCTTTAAAAATACCTTCAAAACAAGTGATATGTGGGAAGAATATCCAACCTTTTGTTCTGCCAGAAGGACAAATCACTGCAAGATATAGAAACTCTAAAAATATATAGTGTCTTTTTCATTGAAAGTGTTTTTTAAAGTCATTGGTTTTAAATATAAAATAATTAAACTAGAGATGCTGGTTTGGTCTTGTCTTTTGTTGTTGTTGTTTTTAATGTTGCTGTTATTGTTTGTTTTTTTGGCTCTGGAAGAATTTTAAAGGAAAAATTAACAAGAATATGGATGTAATCTATAATAGTCAATTTCAGTGGGTCATCTCTTCTTAAACTTAGAGAAAATTCCAGTCAAGATTTCATCTGCATTACTTCTTTGGGCCTAACTTGAACTAAAGTTAACAGTGCAATCATTAAGAATAGCATATCTTAATTTTTTTTACATAAATGACAAAAAAACCCAATGATATACCAAGTTAGTGGCTTGCATTATGAAGATTAGCTGACTGTACCTGAATTAAATTAATTAATCTCAACCCCTTCTTTTAGGAAACAGAATTGATAGTAACTTTTAAGTATATAGTTTTTTTTTATTATTCAGTTTGTAAATATTTTTGAAGTTTATTAATTTTGAAAGAAAGAGTCTGAGTGGTGGAGGGGAAGAGAGAAAGTGGAAAGAGAGAACCCCAAGCAGACTCTGTACAGTCAGAGGGCAGCCCAAGATGGGGTCTATATCACAAACTATGAGATGATGACCTTACCCAAATCCAGAGCTGGACACAACTGACTGAGCCACCCAGAAACCCCATGTAAATATTTTTGCCAAAACTATTTATATCCTAAAAAAATTAAAAAACTTCAAAGTTTGCAATGGTGGTCTGAGCTTATTTCCACTTATTCCTGAGAGTTCACTGCAATTAAAATAAAGGGAAAACATTGGTAAAAACTGATAATCAAGAATTGAGAGGAGGCGGGCCGCCTGGGTGGCTTAGTCGGTTAAGCGTCCGACTTTCACTTAGGTCATGATCTCGCGGTTCCTGGGTTCGAGTCCCGCGTCGGGCTCTGTGCTGACTGCCAGCTCAGAGCCTGGAGCCTGTTTCAGTCTGTGACTCCCTCTCTCTCTGACCCTTTCCTGCTCAAGCTGTCTCTCTCTCTCTCTCTCCTAGAAATAAATAAAACATTAAAAAAAAAAAGAATTGAGAGGAGGCATGAGAAGCAAAGATTACAATGAGCTCATAGAAGAGATGGAATGATTAGCAGAGTCCAGGACTGAGAGCATACGCAAGAGTTTAAAGCAGATGTTACTGCAAAACAGAAAGGTTTCTAGACACATAAAGACAAATACTGTATGATCTCACTTATATGGAGACTAAAACAGTCACACTTTCTGAATAAGAATATAATCATGGTTGTCAGAGACTGTAAGGTGGGTGTGGTAAATGGGAAAATATGGGTCAAGGATACAAACTTTCAGTTTTTAGATGATTAAATTCTAGAGATCAAATTTACAGCATGGTGATGGTCCTTAATACTATTATATTGTATACTTGAAATCTGCTAAGACAGTAGATTCTTATTTGTTATCATCACACACACGCAAAGGTAACTGTGAAGTAATGTTTGATGCATTAAGTAAATTGACTGTGGTAATCGTTTCCAGTGTATACATCTATTAAATCATGTTTGTACACTTTAACAACCTTGTACAACCTAAATGTATACAATTTTATTTTTCAATTATATCTCAATAAAACTAAAAAACACACAAACCAGAAAGGCTTTTGCATCAGAGGTAGCAGTTACATGAAAAGGTGGAAATAATGCTCTTAAGAGAGTGATTAACTGAAAGTGAGTGATTAGAACAGAGGTCCAGGAGCCTAGCACAACTTCAAAGGAATAAAGAGACTGTTAGATGACTGGGGAGGTACAGACAGGGGAGGGGAGATGGGGAGAGGTGCTTACAAAATACATTAAAATAAATACTTGGGAAGAAGATAACTAAGGTGTGGGAAGCCATTTTCTTCCAGTATTTGGGAGAATCCTAAGGATATGACTGCCAAGTACATAGTGAAGTCTGCAGGGGACAACCCTCACCTACTAAAAGTTAGCCTTTGTTGGCTTCATTCTTAAATATAAAGAGGGAACATAAAGTGAATAGCGATCGAGAAGACTTGCAATATGAAATAAAAACATACAAATAAACAAAGAGAGAAAAACCCAGTACTCAAGGAGATGATGATAATTTAGGAAACTGAAGAGAAATCTAAAATCTCTCATTAATAATATACTTAGTGACATGCAGTTAATATATCAAAGGCTTGGAAAAGAGAAAGGAATGAAGAGAAAAGAAGGATTTCCCTTATTTTAAAAGCGGTGCACAGAAACCATTTTTTTTAATGTAATAGGGAAGGGAGAGGTGTAACTGAGATAATCCTTCCTCTGAATGATGGGAAAGCAATGGACAACATGTAAAGTGACCAAAATATTATGTAAAGAAAGGATATTCAGTAACAGAGAAAGAGAAAAAAGAGAGGCCAGTCCTCACATGCTTGTTTGGTTTTTGAAGGCTTAAGTGACTTCCTGCACTGCCTTCTTTCTCCCCCTTGGGAGAGAAAGCCCATCTCAGGCTCCCTGAAGCCCTAAAGTTCTGAGTACCGGGAAACTAGCTGTAGATTTGTTGTTCAAATAAAAATAAATAGGTTATTCTTCTCGTCCTGATAGTGAAGCTGGCAGATAAGTAACTTTATCCCATAAAACAACTTAAAGGTCACAGGGACCAGTGGCTAGGTTGTATACAAATCCCAATAAAATGGAAATCAAATAACAGAAGCAAAAACAACAGCAGAATAAAACTTCTTGACTCCATTGCACTTCACTTCATGATCACATATCAGGAAAATGCCAAACTACATAGATTGTTCAATTTGAAATTATATAAACCATTTTGAAATGGTTCTATGAATCCTTTTATATCGAAAAATAAGAACCAACCAACTATTCACAAAAGAGAGGCTTTTGGTGACGCTAGCTTTTATTTCTTTTTAATTGCTTGTAATATTCCACATGGATACATTTCCACATTTCCGTGTTTTCCTCTCAGTACTCTTGTAAATTTTAACAGTATAAAAATGAAGACAGCTGCACATACAATCACAAAGGAAACAGTGAAAGACAAGACAAGCTAGCATTTGCCACTGGTATCTCATTACATTTTTTGATAATAGTGTTTCTTAAGTATGATTGACCTTAAAGAGTGTCACATTTCTAAGTTATTAACCAAAGTGCCTTTCATATTTTTATATATTATACCATATATGATGCAATTCATAAAGTTCTTTTAAGCCCCAAATATTTATTTTATTTTTGCTTGTTTTCTGAAGCAATGCCTTTTTTTCCTTTATCTTGCATTAAGTAGACTGTTGGAGACGTAGCTCAAAAAATATGACCTTGACTTATTATCCAGTTCTTATATGATACCAGTTACTCTCCAGGGTCATTGTCAGTGAAAAGCTGTACTTTTTGTGATTATTGATGTGTGTGAAGCAATCTTTAAGCGGATAAAGGTATCTTCAAAATTACTTCAGTTTTCCTTATTTATATAAATCTAATAGGAACATTTTTCTCCTCACTTACCATATGGTTAATGAAATGCTGACAACAAAAATGATAACAGCTACAAATAATATTGCAAATTTAAGATTGTCTGAGAGGTATCAAAAAAACAAAATACAATCAATTCCTCTAAGAATCTTCCTAAAAAAAGAAGGAGGAAAGGATGTAATGTGCTGCAAATGTCAAGTTTGGGGTTATCTCCTTTATAATGATGTTTAATTTATTTTATATTAAAGTGCTTTAGGAAAACTGTTGATTTCTATACCTTATATAACACTGTAGACTTTCTAAGGGTAGAAAATGGCTTTCTCTATTTAGTCCTGAACCGCAAAGTGAATTATATGCTTCCTAGAGCAGAATGTTGTTTTGTGCACAGCTAAAAGCCTTTTACCTGGTGTACTGAAGGTTAGGTTCCTTGCTATTTTGCTGTGCCAAGAGACACAGAAAATGACAACGATATATTTTAAATGCTCCTTGTTACATCTCAAATCATTCTTTTGCATTTAAAAATGAAGAAAATAGCAAACTCAGGAAGAGGTATTTACTTTAAATTCCTAGATTGAGAATAAATTCCTTTGTTTGAAAAATAAATGTCTTAAACAATGCTGTCAGTGTTTTTGTAACTTTTTTGAGTTCCAAAGTGACTGATCAAAGCTATCGTATCTCAAGACATTCAATATTCCAAAAGTGCTATAAGGAGGCAAAGTTGCATAAACGTGATAGGTCTCTTAGACAAAAACCAGTTAGCCAGGAAAACTTGTTCTCCTTACCAAACATAGGTACAATCCCTTCTTTATTCAAATATCCCAGCTCCCTCCATCATTTCAATGG
>NW_027529431.1:2045253-2202979 GCF_008692635.1 Crocuta crocuta | reverse complement strand
AGTTAGGTCTCAAAAAAAAAAAACAATCAATCCAAGATTTTTTTTCTTTTTATTGTTTTTAACCTCAGGGCTTTGAAAGTAATTCTTCATCCTATTTTTCAGCCTGGTGGGGATTTCACATTATAAATGAGAGTTTCCAGAATATGAAGTCTACCTAATACATATAAGGCAAAAATTCACTTGCAACTTTGAGCTAAGTGAGTTATATAGAAAGATGAGAATAGCAATTTTTGCCAAAGGAAATGGAAGTCAGGAGGGACCTACATAGAATCTGGAATGCAGGATCTCTAAATTGCATACAGAGCATAAAATTTCAAGTTAGCAGTGTGTCACATATTGCATAAGAATCACATCTGTGCAAGCTTTTCTAAGGTAAGAACTAGGCATTTTCATCCTTTGATACTACTATATACTATCATGAATGGCAAATATTAAAAGATTTATTAAATAGAAACATCTTAAGGTGAATGGAAACATGAATGGATTAATATTTTTATTGGTGAAAAATAGGAAATACACTGTTCCAAAATTGAAATTGTTAAGACAGAATATGCAGTGTAAAAAAGCACTTCTTCACTGTAATTTAAATGTTGATAAGAGGTAACAATGCAAAAACAAACAGGAATTCTGGGAATAAAAAAATACAAGCTCCATTTATTAAGGTGGGTATGACAAAATAAAGAACAAAATGAAATTGACATGGCTGGTGTTTCCTAACAATCAAATAAATATACAGATTTTCAAAAAAGAAAAAAATAACCTGTGTCAGTGAAGAAAGTTAAAGGTTGGTGACTTTCTGGAAATTGGAAACTGGGAGGGATTGAGTATCTTTTTTCTAAAAGTAACAGACTTAAAAAAAATCAGAATATAGAGATTAAAATGAAATATTCTTACTTTCTCAACAGAGAAAAGAGGAGCCAGTTATTCAGTCCCTTTTCTTTTTTTTAAATAAATTAATTATTGAGGAACACCAGAAAAATGTCAATTTATGTACACAAAAACTTGACCCCAGAGGACTTAATAAAGGATGAAGAAGATAATTTTACTTTTAATTCATTTTGTTAAGAGATACTCCAGAACAGCTCTTCTAAATTAGGTATTGGCTTCTTAAAGTAAAAATGTGTAAAACAAGAAAAAGAAAAACTAAAGTCAAAGAAACCTGGAAGGCAGAGCAATGGAAGACGCATGGTGGGGCAAAGTTTGTGAAAATGAGCAAATAGAGAAGGAATTGTATCCATCATCATTCTTTCATACCAAACCTAACAACCCAAAAGCTGAGTATGCAAAGTCATGAGGTCATGTGCACTGCTTTTCATTGTTCTGAGTATACTCTTCATCATAGTGAAATCAGATGTTTTTTAGGGGTCCTACCTGTAATCTAAGTATTACTCCCAGTGATGTTGTAAAAATAAAAGTGTAATTGAAACATCTGAAGGGAAAAGAGAGACACATTTCAGAGAGTTAAAAAAAAAAAACAAAAAACACCAGCGGTGCTAGGGAGGCTTAGGTGGTTAAGCATCTGGCTCTGGATTTCAGCTCAGGTCTTGATCTCACAGGTTCAAGCACCGTGCCAGGCTCTGCGCCGACAGTGTGGAGCCTGCTTGGCATTCTCTCTCTCCATCTCACTGTGGTCCTCCCCCGCTCACACAGTGCAATTGCTCTCCAAATAAATAAATAAGCTTTTAAATTTTTTTACAAAATAATGAAAAAACATTCACATATGCTTTTTAATGTTATAAAGATTACCAACAGAAAACTAGGACTGATAGAAATATCAAACTTGTATTGAAAAAAATAAGAAAGGGGTAGAAGATATTAAATAAATCTTTATATTTTCCATCTGCAATGTTTACTCATTTTGGGAGGTTTATAAATAAATACAGATATGTACATATATTCAAAACTATGAAAGTAATCACTAGTAGCAATTTGAAAAAGAATTGTTGGGGCACCTGGGTGGCTCAGTTGGTTGAGCATCCAGTTTCAGCTCAGCTCAGGTCATGATCTTGGGGTTCACTGAGTTCAAGCCACACAACAGGCCCACTGCTATCCATAGAGACCCCACTTTGGATCCTCTGTCTCCCTCTCTCTGCCCCTCCTCTGCTCACATTGTCTCAAAAATACAATATATTAGAAATATAGAAAAAGAAATAAAAAGAAAGAATTGTTTAAAATGTTTTTATGAATGAGCTCCTTATAGTTTGCACGCTATTTTTAACTCATTTACTTCAATAAAAATTGACAGTCTTGCTAGTATATGACACAAAACAACAATGACAAATTTTGAAATTAGCTGTCCTCCACAATGGAAATGATATACTTTGATTTGTTACCCAAAATATGTAAGTTTTCTTTGCTTTAGGGAAGAAAGGGAAGAAAGAAAGCCATATTTAAAGAGTACTATGGGGCACCTGGATGGGTCAGTCAACGGAGCATCCAGCTTCGGCTCTGGTCAAATCTCACAGTTAGAGGGTTTGAGCCCCACCTCGGGCTTTGTGCTGACAATGGGAAGCCTCCTTTGGATTCTCTAGCTCCCTCTTTCTCTGCCCCTCCTCTGCTAATGCGCTCTCTTTCTCTCTCTCTCAAAAATAAACATTAAAGAGCCCTTATTGTGTGCAAAACTCTCTTTGATGCATCTGAATAAGCTACATCACTCACGAGTGACAACACTGATTTACCAGATCAGAGTGGACAATAGCTATGGGAAGGCCAGGCAGCTAGTGGAGAGAAGTGGTCCACAGAGCTCCACACTCCCTGTAGTCTCCATGCTCCTTGACACTGCTTCAGTGTCTTTGGTGATTGTGAAACTAACCCTCTCTGGTTATTTTAGATGTATTCTAAACTACATTTCACTTTCCGTCAAGACACAGCAACAACAATCTATAAAGCAAGAAGTAAGAATGGAGCTTTAGAAAACAAAATAAATCAGGAAAAGGTGAGATCTTGGATCTGGATATCTGTGGATGACTGTTTTGAGAATTCTTCTATTTTGAAAGAAGTCATTAGACTCTATGGTTTCACTTTCCCTATTTGTAAATTGAGTGAGTTGGACTAATGCCTAAAGTATGTCCCAGCTTCCATTCAGGAAGAAGAGCAGATGAATGACAGTATTTAAAGGAGAAAAATCCGAAAGAATAGATTTTATGAGCAGATTGGCAAGGAGAGATATTAAAGAAAAAACCTGAAAGTATTTGCACAAGTTATGTATTTTTAATTCGTTATTCTGTAACACAAATGTGGCTGTGATTCTCATAAAAGCAAAAAAGAATGAAGCTTCTCAGGATTTCTTTTTCTCTGCTATTGACAAGCAAAGTGAACAGATGTACTTCCAGAATCTAAGCCCTAATTAGGATATTTTGAGATACTTACATGTCAAATTAATTAGTAAAAGTATTCAACAGTTTAGACCCAGGGCCAGGGGGTAAAAACACTGCTGGATAGATAATAAGATGCTGTAGATGTCTGTTATATTGTTGCCATTCTTTTGTGTGTTTAAGTAACACACTCGACAGGAGAGATTCACAAGCAGAACATTCTACCATGTGCTCTAACTTTTTAAGGCTATTTCTGAAGTAACTCTGCCTATAACTCTGCCCATTGACCTCTCATTGGTTTGGGGACACACATACTGTCGTGACAGATGAGAGGTGACTAAGGAACTGAGTGAGGAGACTGCAGAAGAGTTAATCCATACAGTCAGTATGGCCCCTATTTCCACAAGGATATATTTTTAAATACAACTTCTAGTATTTTGAATATAATTGCTGTAATATTGAAAAATAATTATTTTCAAGCCAACTGTAACAGCTATTATCAAAAATCTTCTCAAAGATGCCTCAGTCAGCATCATTATTCTAAGGTTTTGAGTTGTCATGCTATGTCAAGTCCCTTGTAACCACTATGCAGAAAATATACCAAACAGGCACCAGTGTAAGTCACAATCAACCCATAAGTCCATTGTGAAAACATAAAACTAGAAATATCTCAGAAGATTTTCAAGGCAATGTTATTTGCCCTACAGCAGGTTGATCTGCATGGGCACCTGTCCCTTCTCAGGGCTCATTTCCCAATGCCAGGGTACAAGGCAGCCTATTCCATTTAACAAGTACCTCCCAATTTTCTCACGTCTTTTTAAAACCACATAGAGTTTAGCACAATTTTTAAGTGCATTCTCAAAAAACTCTCAAAGCTTAGAAAGTTATTTGACCAAGTAGTACTTTATGGAGAGATTACATTTTCTGCTACAATTCATTCTCCTTAGTTATAATAATCAAATACAAACCTTTTCATTCTTTTTTTCCCTCCTTTTTCCTCTTTAAGAGCAGAAATGGAAAGTGACAAAGTCTGCTCTGATAAGTATTGATTGAGCAGATCCTATTTGCCAAAATTTGGGTTAGTTACTGATTGGCGATTGGTACTTAGTAAATATCTGTGTGTGTACTTAAACAGATGCAGGTATACGATCAGCATACCTTATATATTGTTAGGCGCATTTGCTACACTTATGTCCTATGTCATATTTGGACTTATTCTTGCCATCGTCAACCTCACTGTGTACCTGAGTAAACCTAATGTGAACAGTAATTCCCTATTCCTCAACACCGATAAAGTATCATTGCTTAACTTCTTTGCTGTTTAAACATATACCACTTTGCAAGACGCTTTATTTCTATCTAATTTTATACATAAGTGTTAAAATAACAATTTAATGTAAAAGGCTTTGACTTATTACCAAGGCATTGCGAAAAACAATAAATGGATTGTACTCTAGATTCTAATGGTTCTTTGAATCCTACATAAATCCTTTTGGAATTTAAGATGCTTAAAAACCTATGCTAATGAGAATGTACTGTCAGAGTGTCAGCATAAGATTAAAGAAATACAATAAAAATGCTTTGTACTATAAGTTTCCTTTTATGCACTGTTTACATTATTTGAGAACTTATTAAATTTATTTGAGACCCAAGCTGTCAATTGCATGTCCGGCTAAGTGCTTCCAAGAGTTTTATGATTCTTTAAAGATGTGAGCATCTTGAGAGTAGTCTGTATGCAGAGTAAACCTGAGGATAGAATGAGACTAATTCTGTCTGCACCTGTAGCTTCCTTGTCCTTAGATTCAGCTAGAACTGCTTCAAACACCTTGTAAACAGGGAAGATGATCCCTCTCCATGCTGACATGACATGTAATTTTATGCGTTAAATGTGTATGCACCCAAATTCAATAACTCGTAAATAGAATAGGCAACAGAAAGTTATATAAAAACTCTTTAGACAAATATTTTTAAGAGATTACATGGTAACAACACACTGGTCCTAATAACATAAAATAAATAATAAATACTCTAGTAATTNCTGCCATATAATACCCTATCATGCCCTGCAAATCTAACTTAGGGAGCAAAATCAAGTTGCTGAAAGGTCTAGTATACAAAATGAGAGACAGTGTCTTTTTTCTTTAACATTTAATACTAAAGTAATTACTGGTGGTACAATATTTTTCTTCCTTGAAAATTTATTTGACAGAAATATGCCAGTATTAAGTAATTAAATCAAAGGGACTGTCTCTTCTCATTACTTAAATATAAGGAAACCCCGTACTTATTTTATTCCTTTTACCAAAGCATTCAGCGGAACATAATTGTGCATGCAAGGGTCCTTTTCTTTTCCCTCTAATTCCTTTTCCCTGGGGATTAATTTTTTTTAATACAGGAACAAAGTTTTCAAATCCTTACTTTGAACTCATTTTAAAACTGTAAAAAGCAAGGATTGTCATATTGTAGGAGTCTCAGGTTAACATCGATTTCATTTATACATTAGCATACAGAGAAAAAGATACTTGTTTTTCAATTAAATACTATGAGGGCTAAGATTCAGAATTTCTTCTCATCTGATTTCTAAGTAAATTCTGTACCTTACTAGTTCTGGAAGAATAAAGGTAGATTCAAGGAAAAGTACAATATTTTTATTGAGTGTTCTATTAAAAGGATCTTTCTTTACACAAATCCAGAAACATACCTAAATGCTATCCTCATTAATCTCTCAGAGACACAATAGGTGAAAACAATTGTTTTACATCCTCAGGACTGTCAGCAGGCATCAATCTATTTTATTTCACCCCCCAAGTGATCCCATATAGTTTTGAAAACTGAAATGCTTTGTATTCTTAAAAATTGAGTAATGAAAATAGAGAACACAAAATTGTGATGTTTATTCTCCCTCAATGCAAAACGCCCCTCTCTAAGAGTCATGAAATATCTTGTTTTGCTGATGTGAGAAATTTTTAAAATCTGCAGTACTGGTGTAATGTGTGATAACAAAAGGTACATTTCCTACAGGGGCCACTAAAAGCTGTTTACTGCTCCTCTAATACAAAACCTGGAATTATTATCAGAACGTTATTTGAAAAAACTTTTTTGAAACATGCTCCTCTTGTTAATCAGTGCATTTATATACGTAAAGATATTTATATAGTTTTAAAATACAAACACATGAACACACACACACATTAACACATATATAAATGTGTGTTATATATGTGTGTGTGTGTGTTGTATGTGTGTGTGTGTGTTTGTATATATATCTAAAGTTTTAAAATTCAGTTTCCAGGTCTCAAAGACTTCTTGGGAGTTTTAATATAAAATTAAATGTTGTAAGTTCAGTTTGGGAGAGGATTCCCCCAAGTTGAACAAATTAATTACATTAAAGTTTATTCAACAGCATTTAGATGTAAATCGCTGCTCAAATATGCAATTGGTGACATACATGTTTAAAAGAGAAAGAAAGAAAAGAAACAAGGAATAATGATCAGAATAAATTTTTGACAGGTTCATATCAACTCGAATTGACTTTTGAGAGAAAGAAATCACTTCTAAAAATTAAAATTTTGGTGTCAATAATTCAGATAAATTGTGGTGTTAAAATGCTATGACTTTATTTGAACAGACTATTTAGCCTTATATATATATGGTTGGAGAAGAGATGTCAATCTTGATATATATATCAAGACATTTATTTTTTCTTCAAATGTTCATGTTTATTTCTTTTTTAATTTTTAACATTTTATTTATTGAGAGACAGAGACAGACAGAGCATGAGAATGGGAGGGGCAGAAAAAGGGGGAGACATAGAACCTGAAACAGGCTTCAGGCTCCAAGCTATCAGCACAGAGCCGGACGCAGGGCTCAAACTCCTGAACAATGAGATCATGACCTGAGCTGAAGTCGAACACTTAACCAACTGAGCCACCCAGGCTCCCTGTTCATGTTTATTTCTTAAGATCTCTGAGGAGTAGAACATTAGATAGGTGCCTTGATATTGGAGATTCTATCTTCCCTCTCCAAAATCCAAACCATGTGCTGGGCTGTGGAGTATTAATACATACTGTTAAAATACACAGCATTCCCAGTCTAAGCTGCTGAAATAGAATTTCCAATTGGGAAAAATGAGATCCCCCAGTGAAGTGTCACACTGAATGGGATTCGTCATTGTTGCCTCTCCTTGAAGTACAAAAGACACTTTTTATAGGAGTTTCTTGTGTAATGTTTGATAAAACTTCATGAGCTCTACCTTTCCTCTTTTCTCTGCTTACCTCTTTTCCCCCAAATTAGAAGATGCTCAGACACTATGGCCCCAACAGTATCCCCTCACAGATGGAAGGCAAAGTCAAAGAGAGAGGTCACAAGAAAACTCTCTTAATTCATGTTTTCTATTTAATTTCATGGAAAGCGTTAAAGGTAGGAATTAGGTTTCCCAGAATAAACAGTTATGTCAAGAAAAAGCTATCATTTGTTCCCAAAGCATGTTTTTGTAATACTAATTCCTATTCCAACCTTAGGTGACAGACAGTATTCTACACTTGTCTTCATATGGTTCTGGCTAGACCAGGAGCTCTTTTCTGATTTTTTTTTTCTGTTTTCCATTTAATAACACATTTTCTTTATTATCTTTATTATTGATGGGCTATTAGAAAATATACAACACTTATATAGCAGGTTAAGCATAATTAGAGGATTTGTTGTTGCTGTTTTTATAAATATGTTTTGAGCAAGATATTTGCTATGTGTCTATTTTTGAATGGACTATGTGGGAATTTAAAACATATTTAAACATGGCTTTCCCCCCTCTGATCCATGTTATTGGCCATCTTACAAACTGTACTGCTGCTGCATTTAACTTGAGGATTTACTAATACGTTACTGAGTATAAACCTGTGTATAATTTTCCTTGACAGGAAAATTCAAATCATTTCCAATCCTTTCCTACAAAGATTATCATAACTAAAAGTTTTCTCGGTCTTTAGATGATTAATTGTCAAATACACTTGGGCACACACGTGGTATGCTGACTGCAGTTAGAATTCAGTCAATCTAAATTCCTCATGATGGAGTTCAGAAGGCCATGTGATGTGATTTCTGAACTCATTCCCTCACTTTTCCCTTTGTTCTCTCTTCTCTGGGGACACGCCCCCTACACTTCCACATCTTCTTCTTTCCCATCCTTGCCTACATGTGAGCTGATTGCCTTTTGTGCACTCTGAATCGAGGATACGAGCACAACTGATGTTCATCTGGCATGCATCTGCATGGCTTTGAAAATGACTTCCTTACGTTCTGGTAAATAATCACTGCCCAGAGAGTCTCAAAGTTCCCATCCCATCTGCCATTCCCCTGGGAACCTTGTACTTCCACCTTTATTTTTTTTTTTTAATTTTTTAATGTTTTATTTATTTCTGAGAGAGAGAAAGAGAGAGAGAGACAGCGTGAGCAGGGGAGGGTCAGAGAGAGAGGGAGACACAGAATCTGGGAGACACAGAATCTGAAACAGGCTCTAGGCTCTGAGCTGTCAGCACAGAGCCCAACGCAGGGCCCGAACCCACGAACTGTAAGATCATGACCTGAGCCGAAGTTGGTCGCTCAACTGACTGAGCCACCCAGGCGCCCCTGTACTTCCCCGTTTATATACAAACTTTAAGTGCAATGCTTGTCAAGCAGGGGAAACTTGGACCGTTTCAGTGCTGAACCCAGGATAATTTCTGACTGTATGACAGCCATGTCCAGCCACCCATTGAAAGGTACCATCAGCTGCCTTGTGGGCCATCACCACTGCCTCCTTTTCATATCTTAGGAAGCCAAGACATGTACACCCCTCCAAACTTCACCCTGTGCAGAGAGGCTAGGAACACATACTGGTTGGAGAAGAGATTGCAATCTTCAGGTCGGCGCTATGTAGCCAAGTGCATATCCTCACCACCAGTTGTTTGAAACATTGACTAGCACACCAGAAGACAGGATGAATAAGAGATGTCTAACGCCTTTCTAGGAGTGGGGAAACAGATATGTTACAATGGACTTGCTTTACTGTTATGTTCCATAGTGTTTTGTGTATTAAGCAGGACCCTTAATCGAGCCTTAGAAGTAAAAGAAGCAGAATGTGCCCCTTAAGGGCAGTCCTGAAGGCAGCAACCAGGAAAGTCTGGTGTGTTATGGAGAGGACGGAGGGGTCATCCTATGCAGGGCTCCCAGACGGACATGGTCCTGGCATCCTGGGACAACAGACAATGGCTGAGTGGAGCAAGCACTGGAATTAGAGGGAAAGGACGGAGGTAGAAGTGAGAATTGGGGCGTTGAGACCATGTGTGCCAAGCTAAAGATGTCTTGCAATCTTTTTCTCCATGTCTCAGCAGTGCTCTTTCTGAAATTGAAACCTGATCAAGTCCCCGAACTTACCAGCTGTTGCAGTCACTCCTCATTTATTGAAGGTCAAATTGAAGACTTTTACCTGGATTTCATTAGGATAATATTCACAAAATGGTACTTTTTTTTTCTTAATGTAGAAGAATTGCCACTCTTTCTACCTATCCTAACATTCAAAAGGATATATTATGGTAGTAGGAGCCCTGACCCTGGAGCCAGGCAGCCTGGAGAGGATTCCAGGTTGTGCCCCTGATTAGCTCTATGATGCAAAAGTTATTCAACCACTCGTCCTCATCTATAAAACACAGATAATCATAGAATATGCCAAGTGTGGAGGAGACTGCCTGACCCAGAGCAAGCATTCAGTACGTGTTAGTGACCACTGATTTTACTTAAATTACAGAACTTATACCGTGGAGATGGTTACAGTTACAAAGGAAAGCTTTTTTTTCCCTGAATAACTATTCCCTGAATAACTATTCCCTGAATAACTATTTCATTGCAGAATAATATCTTGTTCCAGGTCATGCATAGTGCGGACAGCCAGGAAGGCAGGAAGTTATGAGGGCTAAATTTAAAGTCATGTCAGTCAGGTAAATTAACATATTTTAATAACTTCCTACATCATAGTAATAAGCCTGAAGCAGCTTCAGAATGTGTAGGCTGAGGTGGGGAGGCAGCCCAGAAGGAAACTAGATAAAGTGTAAACAATTCCCCAGATTATAGGCAGTTAATAGAATGGTGAGAATAAGATTGTATCTTCAATTTAAGAGGACACCCGGAGATAATTTAGGTAAATTACACAGTTAGCAACTATGTCCAGCTAACAACAAACATATTGAAGCACTGATATTATGCCAAGCTGTTTCTACCTTCAGAATCACCTACACAATGCTCATCAAGGAAAGTAGCTGCATTCATAATAGGTTGTGACACGGCCTAAAATATTCTTTACTGCAGAGAAAACTGCAGCCTAAAAGGAACAACTAACCCAAATTACAGCTGGAAAACTGCTTCCCTATGTAGTCCCAAATTAACCCCTGTAAACATTTTAGTATGCTCAAATATCACAAGGGACATAACTCTAAAGTCATTTAAATGTATTAGCTTTTCTAACAACACAGCTAGGGGACGGAAGCATGTACTATGTATCCTGGTATCAGGAAAACTCTGAAGTCTATCAAATTTTCTCATCACTCTTATTTTTCACTACCTTTACATATTTCTTTTTAACTGGAGGCTTGATTTCAGCTTCTTTTCACCTATTTCTAGTAAAAGACAATGGATCAATCAATCAACCAATAGGAAAAGCTTCAATAGCCATTGGCCTAAGTAACAGTATTTTCATTTGGGATTGGTTTTCACGATTTGTATCTTAAGATTGCTCGTGTTCCAGAAAGGACAAGAAAATTGTCCCTTCTAAGGCTGTATTACTTTTGTCTAAAAGCATGACATGAACTATCAGTGTTTTTCTTTAATGAGATGGTAGGGGCATGTTCTCAGCATTATTAGTACAGGTTAGTAATTGAGCCAGGTTATGCTTTTATGTTGTAGCAATTTAAACTATGTGAAAGTGTTCATGAAACAATTATTTTTTAATAGGATATGGTTTCAGATTATAAATGTGCCTAAAGGCTTAGCGAAGGGTAGTGGACTATAAATTTACAAGAAATAAGTAAATAAACGTGTTTCCACTGCTCCCAGAAATTCAAAATCTCTCCTTTTTCACATCTCTGAGTTCAGTGTGTGTTCAGGAAGGGGATAGAACATACTAGCTATTTGTTGTTCTCCTTCCTCACTTTGTTTTAAAGAAATACTGCTCGAATACACATTTCTCCAGAAGGGATATTAACTGCTATTTAATTTGATCTGATCATTTCTGTTCTGAATTGTTCCTTCTCTTGTATTGCTATATTTCAGGTTCAGAGTTCAATTACGCGAAATTATAGCATTGTTCTCCCGTGGTGAGTGCCTTTTAAGTAAAATGATTTAACCAAGAAACTGTTTTGTGAGTGATCACATTTATCTCAGCATGTATTCTAGTTCTCTCTGGTTTAGACAATTAGTGACATAACAAAAGCCTAGAACTTCCATCACTTCTGCAAACTATAGTGCTTTACATCAACCATTAAAACCCCCAACCCCCTCACCATATAAGTGTTCCCATTTATATACAATTTATAATTATGATGTCTCTCTAATTCAAAGGAGGGAGCTTAAATACACTGTGCATACCTTTCGGGTGACACTGCCTCTAGTTCAGTGATATATTTAAAAAATAGAAAATAAATCTATCCATACATGTCCGACATTAGGAGGTCAACAACTGATTTTTCTTGGGAAGGAATCCTTTCTATTCTGATTTGATATATTTTCCCCTTTGTAGTTTTACAATATGCTTTCTTTAATAATGGTGATAATGCTGAGTAGCTCCCTTGCCATGATGTATTACATTGGACTGGTAACATAAATTTTGTTTCCAGTTTTGTTATGATTTTTTATTTATATGTGTATTAAAGCCATTGTTTTGCTTATGTATTTTACTGTCCTAAGAAAACTCAAGATCTGGAAGGCATAGTCCAAAGGTTGGACTGGAGATATTCTGATTAAATTTTTCAATCTTCTTATGAAATTCCTATGGAAAAAAAATATGGGCTGACATTTCTATCAAAAAATTGGGGAGCCAGAAGAGTTTCAGCAAGTTTTGCTCCTGCACCCTTTTACTAACATCTTGAAAATATTTTTTCTGAGAGCATTGAAATTCACCACAAATTTTATGAGAGCAACACAGGCTGGTGCCTATCAGGCAACAACTAGAAATGGGGGAATATCGGAGACATTAAGAAGAAAATAGGGTACATTTTACATATGTGCTAAGCTCAACTTTTATTCTGGGGAACATTATGTGATGCCTTAGAAGAGATTAACACACTCATGACATTTAGAGAGCAGTAATAACTAGAAGAAGCTATTCCCATGCCTGACTAAATTTCATTTTCTTTTAAAAATCATTGTGATATTTAGAGTTATATAGGTAATATGCATGTGTAGCCTGAAGATTAAAAGACAACAACAACAGATATATGTGCCTTCCATCTGGCCGCAAAAAGAACACCCCCAAAGACCTTGGAAATTCCAGTCTACTCTTCTCTCCCTGCCTCTATGTATACCTGAACCCCTTTTGCTTGCCATTAGCTCAATCTTTATATTCTGTATTATTTTACAGTATGTATGCATTTCTGAATTTATTAACCAAAGGTATATATATTTTCTCTTTAATGTAAATGGCGTCACATATTACCTATTCTTATGTAACTGTCTTCCTCTTCACTGCATAATCCATTACTGAAATGCATCTACAGGCAAAAATAACTCATTTATGAATATGACAAAATATATCCATCCATTCTACTGTTAATTCCATTTAAACAGCTTCCAGCTTTTATCCACTAAAATTAATGCTTTGAACTTTGTTGTACATGCCTCCTAATAAATGTATAAAGTCTTTATATACAGGGCTTGAATTACCAAACAACATGGAACCTGTATCTTGAACTTTACCAAATAATGCCAAATTGTTCCCATGGGAGTGTAAGAGAATTTCCCCACATCTTTAATAACATTTGTTATAATCAAATTTGTAAAATTTATCTTATCTGTCAGTGGGATATGCTTTGCCAAATCATATTGTGGTTTTAATTCACATTTCCTTATCAGTATGATTTCTTTGTAAATTACTATTTAACATTTTAGCCAAAAGAAATATTAAGCATACTTGTGCATCTTGAGTTCAAAAAAGCCAGTGCAATTCTCTTATGTTATCTTGAAAGACAGAATGGACAAAATGTCATCTGAATTTGTCAAACTGTAGGTAGGAAAATTGGGTTTTAGACTCTTGGTTTTGTTTTGTTTGTTTTGTTTTTAATCTTGACACCCAACGTGGGGCTCAAACTCAGGAAACTGAGATCAAGAGGTGCATGCTCTTCTGACTGACCCAGCCGGAAACCCCAGGGACTTCTGAATTTAATTACTGGCAATGGGCCAGCATGATATGGAGTGATGCAGACCCCTAGGTGTTTCTACTCTGAGTAAGTAATGAAGCTCTGCTTCTGGCAGGCCATCTCCCATAGAAGAGGAACAGCTGGGCTGTTACAGAGCATCAGACACACTACAACAGGCAGCAGGCACGCAGAAATAGTAACAAGATTTCCAGGGCATCTGAGCCGAGCACCAACAGCGTCCTCTACAGAGCACTTGCTGAGCTGGGAAGAGGTCCTAACCAAAGTCCTCAACTGAGAAAGGATTCTCTAAAGCTCTCTTTATGGGCCCTGTTCTATACCCAGCTGTAGTCAACATTTTGATCAACCCATTTAGTGAAGGCATTGAAACTATACATCTAAAATACGAAGATCACTTCAAACTGGGAAAAATAGCAGGTCAAAAAGTGCTCAAACTGTTTCCAAATCATCTCAATAGGCGTGAATGGCAGTGACCAAGAAAACAAATTTTAAAGGCGTTATTGATATTTTTAAATTTGCATACATAAATACAGAAAGGAGAACTGGCTGAAGAGAAATTGAGTTTAGTTTTGCATAATTGCCTAGGTGAGTCAAAAGTATGCTGAATCGTCTAAAATAAAGTGATGAAATAATCACAGATCCCTTTAATGGAAGCACACTCTCTGAATCATTTCAGTTCCATTGTTCTCCTTACATCATACATTATACTGACGTGGTAATTTGCCTTGGGGTCTTATGGTTTTGCAGAAATAATATAAAAGCAAAGTCAGCCAGAGCTAAGAGTGGTATGAGAACAGTGCTGAGATCTGGGAAGAGGTCACAGGAAGAAAAAAATGTCACAGAACCTGAGGATACCTAACTTGGAAAAGAGAATTATTTAGACAGAGGACCCTTCAGTAGTTTCCAAAAAGTTTCATAGCTTTCTTTCTTTTTCTTACATGAGATCAAGAAGGATAATGTACTGAGCTGTTCTTGTGAAGTTTTACAAATATAACATTCTGTGTAGCCATGTCTTATTTGTGATATAGAATATTATCAGCTTCCAGTAGAAAATACAAATGTGTCACTTTCCAATCAGAATTGACTCATTTCTCCTAGAGAAAAGCATATGCTAACTTTTTTTTCTGGTTTTGGATTAATGTATTCTTAAATAACACTGTTTAGTTTTTCTTAATTTTGAATTTTATATAAATAGAATCATACTGTGTTTCCTTTAGAGATTTATTTCTTTCATTCTATGCTATCATGTGTTAAAGATTATTCTTTTATTTTTAATCAATAATTCACTTATTTTTACTGCTATGCAGTTTGTTGCTTTAAAAATAAACTATAATTTACCTATACACATTAATGTGGATTGGCATTTCAGTTGTTTTGAATTTTTGCTTATTGTGAACAGTGCCGTCACAAATAGTCTCATCCATGTCCATACATATGTGCGCTGAGTTCTGAGGGTATATGACTAGAAACAGATCATCTCACTTTGTGTGTTTGGTTTCTTTTGGTTGTGGTGTTTGTCTACAGCTTTTATTCTTTTCCTTTTATGTCCTGATTAGTTCTGTCATTCCATTCTTTCTCTTCTCTTTTAGTGGCAAATTCTGTTAGTTTTCATTTAATAGGTAGTGTGAAAAAGAAAATATAGTCTATTTAGAATAGCTTACTGATCATCATCATTTTTTTACCCTCCTAACAGATTCCACAGCAGCACAGATTTTCAACATCATTTAACTCCTTTGACTCATGAGATATGGTTTTTTTTTTTTAATTCTGCCATTAAAAAAATACTTGTAATAGAATACTACTATTTAGTATAGCTATCTTTCACTTCAATTAAAAACATTTATGGCTTTCTTCCCTCAAGCTTCATGGATCTGTCCATTTAGGGTCAATTATTTTCTTTAGTGAGGATTTTCTAATAGAGCAAGCTTCTCTTGTTTTATTGTTTTTGTTTTGTTGTTGTTCTTCTAAAAATAGCATCATTTAGGGGCTCTTGGGTGACTCAGTCAGTCAAGCGTCCAACTTCAGCTCAGGTCATGGTCTGGCAATTTGAGTTCAAGCCCTGTGTTGGGCTCTATACTGATAGCTCAGAGTCTGGAGCCTGCTTCGAATTCTGTATCTCCCTTTCTTTTTCTCTATGCCTCTCCTGCACATGCACTCTCTCTCTCTCAAAAATAAGTATTAAAAAAATAAGTAAAATAAAATAAGCATTGTTTAGTCATTTTTTTAAAAAGAATTTTCCCTATACAGAATTCTACACTGGAGGATATTTTCTTTCAACATTCTGCCTATTTAATTCTACAACCTCATATCATCCAGTGTTCATGTTGGGATATAAGAGACCTTTCTAACTACTTCATTCCTGAAGTTACACTTTCTTCATTTTCTTGATAGTTTTAAGATTTTCTTTTTGTCTTTGATTTTCTGCAGTACTCCTTTGATTTGACTGGGCTTGAAAATCTTTTGTGTATTCTGCTCAGGATTTGTTGGGCTTCTTAAATCTGTGGATCAGTGTATCTAAACAATTCTGGGTAATTACTAGCAATAATCTCTTGAAATACTGCCCGGGCCTTGTTCTCCTTCTGTTCTTCTAGGCCCCTAAGTAAATACATGTGACATCTCAACTTCTATTCTCTAAGTCTCTTACCCTCTTTCGTGAATATTCAATGTCATTGTCTATGTTTCATTTCAAAACTTTCTTCTGACCTGTCTTAATTTACCAACTATCTCTTCAATGGGATAATTTGCTTTTAAACTTGCCCAGTGATATTTTCATTACAATTTTTTTCAATTGTTTTCTTGTTGTTGTTGTTATATCTCAAATCTGCTTTGTTATATTTTGTAGCTTTTTGGTCTCTATAGATTTATATCAAAACTAGTTTAAAAGTTTTTATTTTAAAACATAAAGTCATTATTCTGCAAGAGAGGTCTGGAAATTAAGAAATTGTTCATAACCAAATGACTTCCTATAATTACCTTAAACAATAAGGCAATAAATACTTTGACCCCTGCTCTGCTGAATATCTCATATCAATTTTCCTCACTTTTCCATGATGATTTGAGACCCACTTTGACTATTACAGTGGGGTTTTATGTTCACTGACTTCCACTGTGTTTGTCTAGCTAGAGGCTTTGGAAGGAGCTAAGAGGGCAAAATGAGACGCAGGCTGCAATATTCATGGTCCTGGATCTTCCGTTCTATTTCATCAAAGGCTGGATCTGACACTTTTATGAAGGCCAATACTCTTGTCCAACAGCCTGTACTATAGCTATAATCTCCATGATCTGGTGATGGTTATATCCTTTGCCTCTTCAGGTCAAAAGGTAATATCAGCTTCCTTGTTGCTGGACCTGGACATAGAGGCAGTATGCATTGGTTCACCTTAGCTCTACTCATATCTTTGTAACAAGTCTCCATTCATTAAGCTTGTTACCCATTTTTCTTTACCATTCTGCTGAGACTGATTAATGTGGATCTAGAATAATACATCATTTTTCTATTAATCAATATTCAACAGGTACAATCAAAGCATTTTAGAGAGATCTACTGTCTTTGGTATGTATACATATATAAGTATATACACATATATATTTCACTATATATTATATATAAAATAATACCTAATATAATTCACTAAAATATATATAATAATATAGTATTTATAATATCTGATATATAATATTCTATATTTTATATAATATAAAATAAATTATGTATTAGTATAATAATAATACACTAATAATATATAATATTTCATTCAGGGAACCTTTCATTCAATTAGGACAAGTTGCACATGTGCATAATTATATTGTTTCCAAATTAATTTATAGAAATGCAGTAGGTAGGAAATTGTGATACTTCACATGAATATGTTAAAATCATGACTGTGTTAAAATCAATAAATCAAGGGGCACCTGGGTGGCTCAGTCGGTTAAGTGTCCAATTTCAGCTCAGGTCATGATCTTGCAGTTTGTGGGTTTGAGCCCCGTGTTGGGCTCTGTGCTGACAGCTCAGGGCCTGAAGCTTGCTTTGGATTCTGTGTCTCCCCTTCTCTCCCCCTCTCCTGCTCATGCTCTGTTTCTCTCCATTTCTCAATAACTGATAAATGCTAAAAAATTTAAATCGATAAATCTAGATCATTTACTGATTCCCATGTTAAATAGCGGTCATGATAATATAAACTGGGATTTCATTCAGCCTATACAGACTGGTAAGTTGAGAGTGACATTAAGAAAAATATGGAGAGAAGATATAATAGCTATATTGCCTAGCTCATTGTCATATGCTCTCTGAGGGGCCAGCAAACTTTCCCACTGAGGCTGTCTAGCAATACGACCTACAAGGGTTGAGCGTACATCAGAGAGATCAGGGCTTGAGGTCCTTATTTGGGTTTAACTTGCATAGATGAAAGACTGAAGTTATGACATCAATTATAAAAAGACAATAGCCTGGGAATAGAAAGGCTACAAAGACATCATTATGGAAGTGCAGAAGGAGTAAGAACGAGACAATAATATAGGCAAGAATGAGGTTGAGATTGAATTTTAAAAGAACTATCTTGTCAGCTGACCACTAAATCTACTAGCCTACCCAGGTCTTACTCATATTCTCTGTCTTCTCTCTTAACTGCCCTGCTCCCACTCAACCTCAGCCCTTTTATTTTTGCACTGGGATATATCTCCTCTTACTTCTCTTAATAAACCCAGCTCTTGCAATGTAATATTTTCCGTTCTCTATAGAATTACTCTCATTAGGACACAATCAAGCCAGTACACTCCAAAGTGGGGGTAAAAAGTTTACTTGATATAATAGTCCTGTGGTAGATTTCATTATATTTTTTGAATGAATCTTTAGTACCTTCTCCAGATTTGGTTGTGAACATTTCCCAGCCCTGTTCGTATTAGGCTTGGACACGTTGCTTTGCCTAATGGAATTCTAATGGATACGACATAAGCAGAAGCTTTAAAATCTCTTCTGTCATTCTGCTTGCTCTCTTGAATTCCTATGAGGTAACTTGAGTAGCACATGTGGTATGTAAATGCTGCAGCTTCAGCCTGTGCCCTAGAATGAAGATGTGCAAAACAAAACTAAACCCATCTGGAAGCTTGGAGTCTTATCAGGTCAAGAATAGGACTGATATAGGGGAGCCTGGGTGGCTCAGTCAGTTAAGCATCTGACTTTGGCCCAGGTCATGATCTCATGGCTTGTGAGTTCTTGCCCTGTATCGGGGATTCTGTGCTAACTCAGAGCCTGGAGCCTCTTTTGGATTCTGTGTCTCCTTCTCTCTCTCTGCCCCTCCCCCACTTGTGCTCTGTCTCTCTCTGTCTCGCAAAAGTAGATAAAATGTAAAAAAAAAAAAGTTCTTGGGGTGCCTGGGTGGCTCAGTCAGTTAAGCATCTGACTTTGGCCCAGGTCATGATCTCATGGCTTGTGAGTTCTTGCCCTGTATCGGGGATTCTGTGCTAACTCAGAGCCTGGAGCCTGCTTCAGATTCTGTATCTCCCTCTCTCTCTGACCCTCCTCTGCCCACGCTATCTCTCTCTCACATACACAAATAAATAAAAACATTTAAAAAAATTTTTAAATCTTTAAAAAATAAAATAAAATAAAAAGAATAGGACTGATATAAATATCAAATAAACTCAGTGCACATCAGCAAAACACAACCAATATGTAGACATAAAAATAAATGCTTGGTGTTGTAATCCATCAGGCATTGAGGTACATTACTCCTCAAATTAAATGAGTAGTTACTTTGTTTTCTATTCTTGCTGTCACTTCTTCACTTTCCTTTTTTCTTATGAATTATATTTACATCATTTTCTGAAATTACTCAAGCACGGGTCATCAAGGACCACTATTCTGACGAATCTGATGGTTGCTCAGCAGCTCTCTTCCAATGCATTTAACAGATTTGCCCACTCCCTTCTTCAAGAAACACTTGGCTTCTAGGACATTCCTGTACTTAGTGGTCTCCTGCTCCACTAGCACTAATTTTCCTTCCTCCTCTTCCTGGCATCTCAATGTTGAAGTACTCAAACTTTGGTTCTCAATCCCCTTCTTCTCCCTGTATACACTCACATTTTTCTTTTCTATAAAACTTGTCTGGATTATTTTACCTTATCTCAGATTACCTATCATCATTTTGATAATGACTGACAAATGTATAAATCTATCCCACAACTCTCTTAGGGTTTAACTCAGTATTAGCCTTCAGCTATTAGGTGAGATTCTAATAGGCTTCTTGAATTCACCATGTTATTTATTAATTAGGACAAATGCACCATACTAATATACAAATTTAATACAGAGGAAACTGAGGTTGGTGTGTATATAGGAACTCTGTACTACCTTTTCAACTTTCTATAAATCTAAGACTACTATGAGATAAAAAGCTTACGAAGATGAGACTTTTCTTCCTTAAGGCATTTAAATGATATTTGATTTAACACTGGTAGTGAATGCAGTTAGATCAGCTTGAAGGTAGCAGAATAGGCCATCTCCCTAAATGTGTAGCCTTTTCTGGTTTTAAATGACCACATCTGAAGATCATGATCCTCATAAAATAAATGCAGGAAAAAAGGGAAGAAAATGAAAAAAATAAAACCCTCATACATCTAATACCTCTAAATAAGCATGAGTTAACATCACTGCATGAAATTACTATTTGATATATCCTGTGATTTAAAAGAAATCTAAAATTTAGAACCTTTAAGGATTATAATTTTCTTCCACAAAATATGCAAATATTTAATATAAAACTGTTCACAAAGTTAAAGTTGCTAAACACTGTTTTATAAAGTTTTCCTCATCGCATATTCGTTAGCGATTTTTAACAAATCCAAGACAAGTAAAGGTAAAAATTAATCTTTATTATGTATTTAAAATAGTATGAATCCTAAGATCTCATACATTTACTTGTGTGACAAGAATGCTTATTCACTTAGTGTGTTTTTTTCTAGGGGAAAAAAAAACACATTTACTGTTTATTAATAGCATTTAAACATATTTGTAATCCAGCATCTACAGATTTTCAGTACAGTCCCTCCAGTGAGGGCCTATTTGCAGTTCTGTTCTACTTTATCGTGTTTCCGTGTTTCCTCCTCTTTTCTTCCTCTCAATTTCAACTAAGTCTCCCTTTTGTCTCATTCATTTCTCTTGACACTAAAGCTATGTATTTTATTCTATTGGTGGCTTGTCCCGAGGATAATTGTAAAATCTGTCTTTTTCCAATTATGAGAGGTGTTCTATAAATTCTTTGGGGTATATCCCTTTTGAGATGTGTGCCCATAACTCCCATTAATGTTGCCCATTTAAACTTGATCTATTGCTTTCCTTTTCTAAGTGACTCCAGCCTCATGTTAATGCAGTTTTGTTTATAATCTCTAAACTCCCCCTTACCTACGTGCAATCTCTCACAAATGCTTTGCATGTGGGCCATTTATCAAATTGTATAGCACAAAATAATATAAGACTGACTGCCTTTCTTGAAGGGTGGAATATTATGGCTTCTTTTTTGGTTTCCAAAATCCCACACTCTGTAAAATACAATATTTAAGTATAGTCAACTGAGAAAAAGTAGTATTGAGCTAAAATAAACTTAGCTTTAAAAATATGTTTAGACTTCTCAATGAAAGAAAGACCTGTGGGAATTAATATCACAGAAGTTAGGTCCTAGATAATATTAAAAAATGACACACTCCTCATTTTACAGTTGAAGATATATTACTAGCTAATAAATCTATTTATAACTGAGAATATGTGCTAAATGTTTTCTGATACACGTCCTCTTGAATGTGGCTAATCTGTGAAAAGTTTCTCTAAAGGTTTTTTGATACACGTTCTCTTGAATGTGGCTAATCTATGAAAAGTTTCTGTTCTTCATATCCTATCGTTTTCTTATTTTTTAAAAATGTTTACTTATATTTGAGAAAGAGGGGTGAGACACAGAATCTGAAGCAGGATGCAGGTTCTGAGCTATCAGCACAGAGCCCACAGCGGGGCTCCAATTCATAAACTGCAAGATCATGGCCTGAAGGAAAGTTGGATGCTCAAACTACTAAGCCACCCAGGCACCCCAATATCCTATCATTTTCTTAAACTTTTATTTTCCAAACTCCAAAGTAGCTCATAATACACACAGTTTTTTAATACACACAGTTTTTACTCATTCAATATCCCAGTTTCCAGAATACTACTCCCCATCATGATAATGAACTTCAATTCCATTCAACTTAAGTTTTCTATAATATGCATAGGATTATAAATATTGTATAATATTATTCACCTGTAGACACACCCCAGATCTTGTCATCATCCAGGGTATACACTTATAAGAACAGGACAGTGGTGTCACACACTTGCCTACCTTTCCCTCCCAGCTAACCCTGTCCGTTGATGAACCTGGTCTCCCAGGGTCCCGTCCCCTCCTATTTTCACAGGCTATTCAGTTTGAATCTTGTGTATAAGGTCAACCACTCTACCACGCCTTTCACTCTCAGCCTTAGCTTATTTACTGCTCTGATTTCCTACCACAATCATGTGGCCAAAATAAGCCTTGAGTGGCCCCAATCATTTCATCTCTCAGATCTTACCCTGGCAGCTCAGGATTATTAAGAGAAATATTCTCAGAAAGTTTCCATTACAAATACAAGGTTTTAGCTGTCTGTNGTTTTTTTTTTTTTTTTTTTTTTAATCACCTCTGGTCAATTCATCTAGCCCTTTTTCTATTTTCTGCTATGGCTGTTTTGAAACCTTAAGCCCCTGATCCCACCAGCCTGATTCTCAATTTATCATCAAGCCTCTTGCTCACCAAAGTAAACAGTACTCTTTTCTTTCTTCTTCCCTTCTATCTCAGAAGTAATTTTCATCTTCAGTCTGTCTTCCCTCCAGGCTCAGGTGAAACTACCCCCTATCTTCTCCCAAGGTTGCAACATTCTGCCTTCTCCAAAATCATGGAGAATTTAATTTCCTTCTTTGCTGTGTCCTTAATCTTCTGTCATCGCTCTTCTTCTTTCACTTCCTCTGTGTCTTACTTTCGTTAATTCATAACAATTTTAAATGTTTTTACTATTTCTTGCATCTTTTTCTGACATGGCTTCTTTTAAAAGTATCACCCTATATAATGCTTTCTTTCCACTGACATGTTTATATTAGATGATTTGCCTTTTCTGTCTTCCTTTGTAGTCCCTACTGTTTCCAAAATCTACTGCAATTTGATGATTGATGATTGTTCTCACCGTTTCACTGTTATTACTGAAAATAATGTTGATGGTATTTAACAAGCAAGATCTGACAATTTTACTGACCCTCACTCAATTGGCTTAAACTCTATTACTGACTTTACTTGATCTCTGTTTTCTGCAGGGCCCTCTCCTTCCATGGCAACTGAGACACTAGTGTATTTGACTTGCCTTTAAACACGTGCTTGTCAACTATGTTAACAAATCCTAAACCTGTATATTTGGGGTTAATATCTTTCCTTATTATCATATTTGTAATATGTTCTAAAATCCCACATTAACTTCAAATGGGTAACTATAACCCAATGTTCCTGATAAAATCATCACCATTAACTATCCAGAAGCCACACCATCTTCTGTTTTCCCTCTTTTAGTTACAGTCTTTGAAGTAGTAATTTTCTTTATCTTCAAATTTAATCATTATGTCCTTCCAATTTTATGTCAAAACTCTCTGCTTGCTTTTATTTGTTCTCCTAATTCAAGTCCCCCTGTATCTGGTTAAAAACTATACTTTAAATATTTTTTTCTTCATGGGATTATTTTAATTAATTGCAGTTTTTTGGTTGAAAATGGCAAAAATTTAATACCTCTGTGTGTGTGTGTGTGTGTGTGTGTGTGTGTGTAGTTTTGAGAGAGAAAGCACAGGCAGGGGAGGGGCAGGGAGAGAAAATCCCAAGTAGACTCCTCGCTCAGCACAGAGCCCGATGCAGGGCTCAAAACCGTAAGATCATGACCTGAGCTGAAATCAAGGGTCAGACATTTAACCAGTTAAGCCATTCTGGGCCCTTAATTCCAATTACCTTAAAAGAACAAACAAGAAAGAATTGGTCGGGCCTAGTGACTTCAGAAGAAACGTCGGCCTCTGGCATAACTGGATCCAAGCATGGAGACAACATCCTCTGTTAGCTGCCTCTCACTATGCTTCGGTTTTGCTTACCTCTTTCTGCTTGTTCCCATAGTGGTGCTCTCAGGTGTATTTTATCAATTTAGTAATGCAATTATATGAAATGCTTCTTATCTGATAGTTCCAAGTAATTCATTGCCTAGACATACTCGATTTGTTCTATGTCTCATTAGAAAGACTGGAGGAAGTTCCACTTGAATTGGCCAAGTCTGAGACTCATGCCTATCCTATAGTGAGAAGCGTGTTAATATCTATACAGTGTACAATAACAGTGAAGAGAGGGAGCTCGATACCCGAAAGGAAAATGCTTGACAAGATAATAGTGGATGCCTCTTATATCTGTCTAACATACAAGCCTGAGACTTGACAAGTGCAGCCCATATTCTTGAGTATGGCATTCAAAGCCCTCCACACACTGTCCAGCCTGCCTCTCTGTTTCAGCTCTCCCCGGCCCCTAGCTTCCAATGGCTCAGTCCTAGTCACGCTGGTACTCCTGGCTCCCTGAGGTACAAGCCATAAATTACTTGCTTTTAAGTTTTCAGCACTGTGCAGAATGCTGAGAAGAGTTTGCTGGCAGAGTATGAGCTCAGTAAGTATTTGGTAATTCAAGTCTCAGCAGCTGAACCTGTGCAGGAAGTAGCTGAAATGAGCATTTAATTTACTGATGCAAACGCCAGGGGGTGGGAGAGAACCAGGTATTTATATGGACCCAATTTTATAGGGACAAAAATGTTTTGTTTATTGCATTTTGATATTTGAAGTTTATTTCAGGAACACATTGGTGGAGGAGACAGAAAGGACTGGATGTTCTCTACTCTCTCTGAATGCATCTAAAATTTAGTGTAAAATGTATTTTTCTATCAGCCTTCCCTAGGTTAATGATCCAAAGCTACTCCGAACCAGCATCTCGCTGTAACACTTTGGCATGGTTTTTTGCTATGCAGAACACAGTACTTTTCCAAAGATGAAATAATCCTCTCCACCATATTTTGCACACATAGCTCTGCCCCTTCCCCCCAATTTTAAGAGAAAAAAATAGGCAAAAAAGGCCATTATGTTTTTAATGAAAAGTCCATGCAAAATAGTGACATTAAAAACTGTCACAAAACACAATAATCTACTTTATAAATTGGGTTCAACACAAGTATGCTTTTTTTAAATATAAACCTGTATTTTATATGATGTTGGTTCTCTGATGTAGGAAATTCATCTTTATAGCTTGACTAATGTAAGATATAGGATTGAATGCAGAACTTCATGTAAAATCACAGAAAACACTAAAAGCCTATCTGACACAGCTTGGTCATCTATCTGTAGGTCATATCCAGGCCAAACACAGGTACACAGACAGTTTGGCCAATGACCTCAAGGAAAAATGTCTGGAATGTCAATAGATGTTCTATTGCAAAAGTTGATAAGCCCGGTCATGATTAGCCTAAGACCAACTTACCCTTCACAGTCACTTTTCAATTATCCATCCATCCATTGAAAAAAACCCTAGATAAATAGGGGTTAAATGGGAGCTACGTAAGTATACTTATTTCACACTCAAGATAATGTGGGTCATGGCTTCCATGATTGTTCTTATTTGATATCATAACATGATTTTACCTACTTTATACCCAGGATTTGGTATTTTCAGTATGTGGAATTTATGAACAGGTTTCTATTTCAACAACTATTTGCATCTTCAAAATCCTCTTTAATCAGTGTGTCTCTACTTCCCAAACTGGCGGTCACACAACCTGCAACTTGTAGCTTCTACAATAATTGTTGCCATGCTTCATCTGACAATACAGTCATCAGTAGTTGTCAGACTTCGGTGCAATTCACATCATCTTGAAACGAATAAAAACAATCCAGGTGCCCAAGCCTAGTGTAGTGAGATAAACATAGGCCTCTATTTTTACCAATGCGCCTCAGTGATTGTGACCCACACCAAAGCTGGATAATTGCTGAATTAGTCTTTCCATTAATATGGACTTAAACTACAACAAAAACCAAAGCAACAACAATAACAACAAAAATCAAGACTCCCCACGATTCATTCTTTGTTCTAAAAACTTACATATCCACAAATCAAAATCACTCTCTAGGGCTAAGAACCCTGTCCCCTTTTTAAACATTTTCTCCCTCCTCATATTACATGTTATATTCTCTATCAACATAGATTAAGCAATTTGGATAAAAAAGAAAAAATAAAAACACACTTATCTTAAGAAACCCAGCTTAAATTAGCTAAATTTAAGCATAATAAAGAGTGCAATTTATGGGCAAAGTAAGCCACACCTTTCTAGCTTTTTTTTTTTTTTAAATAGTAGGTGCCCTGGTGTCAACACTGCACATACTATATCTAGGTCTTTGTCCCTCTGACCCTTATGCCTAGAGTCATGCTACCCCCACCTCCCCTAGACCATTCCATGGCTGACTCATCATTCATGACTCAGCTCAGTAGATTCTCTTCAGAGCGTTTATTACTATCTTAAGTTTCCTCATCTATTTTTTTAACTTATGCTTTGCCAATCTCTTATGTCAAGACTGTTTCCAAACACCTAAGATAGTGCCCCACAAATAATAGGTAGTCAATATATATTTATTAAATGAATAAACTAATAAAAGGATAAATGAATGAATAATTCATCCAAGAGTCATCATTCAATAACTAATACAAATTTCTATGATATGCAAATGTTTTCATGTATAGTCTTTCGGCTATATTAGGCATTTGCTGTAAATAGGAAATTACTTCTTTCATAAGAGTAACTTTACAAAATAAAAGTATACTACAAAGAATTTTTTTTAACGTTTTATTTATTTCTAGGAGAGACAGAGAGACAGCGTGAGCAGGGGAGGGTCAGAGAGAGAGGGAGTCACAGACTGAAACAGGCTCCAGGCTCTGAGCTGGCAGTCAGCACAGAGCCCGACGCGGGGCTCGAACCCACGAACCGCGAGATCATGACCTAAGCGAAAGTCGGACGCTTAACCGACTAAGCCACCCAGGCGCCCCCAAAGAATTTTTTTAAATGGAAAATATCTGATGAGTTAATTGAATGAAGTGATTAGGAATGGAGAAGTTTTTGACAAGCTGGCTCTACTCCCAATCAATTGACCATTTTCACACTGTAAATCTGAGCACTAAACGTAAGAGAACTAAATTATTTTGTTTGTTTGTTTTAAGTTTATTTACTTATTTTGAGAGAGACAGTGCAAGCAGGGGAGGAGCAGAGAGGGAGGGAGAGAGAGAGAATCCCAAGTAGGCTCGGCGCTGCCTGTGCAGAGCCTGATATGGGGGCTCGAACCTATGAAGCCACAAGATCATGACCTGAGCCTAAAACCAAGAGTTGGACGCTCAACTGACTAAACCACCCAGGCGCCCCAGGAGACCTGAATTACAATTTTATCAATAACCTAAACTAAACTTGTGTTTTCTGTGTGTATACAATTAAGGGCTTAGATAATGTAACCCTGAAATTCCATTTCAACTTTAAGGCTCTGTGAATGAAATGAACTTGAGGAAGAAAAGATAACTTCATCATGTCCCTGTGAATATAAAATTAATATATATTGCTCAGTGAATTCATAAATTCCTGAGTTTTTTTGCAAAGTGGATAAAGCTTGCCATAATCTGTATTTCATGACTATTATAACAGTATCTCTCATTTGTATCCCTCATTTGTATAACACTTCAGTTACAATTTACCCATTAGTTAGCAATTTTCAAGAACTTTCACCTACATTATCTTAATTGACTCACAAACTATACCTATATATATATGGCCCTATATATAAGCAGAGATGATATCATCCTTCAATTTCCCCTCCTCACCTCTACAGCCCCCGAAGGAAGGTAATTGATGTTTAGACGTTTAAGTGATTCACCAAAGTGTATACAGTTAGCAGTCATTGACTATTTTTTTTTGTACTAAGTCAATATTTTAACTAATAATATCAATGCTATTTCCTCCCTTATGCTGGATCTGTCTGCAGCCCAATTATGCTGTATCTGCTGTAATGTGTTCTTAAACTTGAATGCCAAAATTCAGAATCTTTATTGTAAGATCTCTCATAAGATGCAGACTCACATATTCAGTAACCTATTGGATATTATAAATTGGTTATCCTATAGCTACCTAGAAGTCAACATTTCTTAACACGTCATTCCTAAACTAGTTTAAACATGTTCCCTGACAGAGAAAATGACAATTCATTATCCAGTTGCCTGGGCTAAACACTTAATAGTCATCCTTTTTGCCATTCAATCAACCTTGAGTAGAGGAAAGAATACTCCTGAGATTTAATAATGGGCAAAGTTGGTAGTAGAGAGAACAAAAGCACGTGGAAAATAAAACCAAAAGAAAGACACTATGTGCTCCTCTTTTCCTAACTGACAACTTTTCTTTTTGAGAATTTCTAGTCTGGGTGACTTTAATATCACTGGATAGAAAATTAGATGGTTCCTGTAAATTATGGGGAATTATCTCTTTCATAAAAGCGACTTAAAAATAAAAACATCCAATTGAAGCATCAAAGAAATAAAAAAAATCACCAAATGTTTGATATTTGATTTCTAGCCCAGAATGATCCCATCTGGCCATTCCCCTGATGAACTCCTCTGATATATCCTGATAAATCACACTAAAAATATATCTTCCTTATTTTGAAATTTGCCTACGTACCTTATCATTGGAATCTTATGGTTTTGGATAGAGAAGGCATTTTCATCTTTGCCTTCTCTATAAAATGAAACTACTTCTAGATTATTAAAATACTATAAAAACACACTAATTTAGAGTCAAACACCACAGGTATTATATGAAACATTGACAGAAAAGAAGAAAGCATAAAATCTGGTAAAGATAAACATTAGTTCATTAGAACATTAATAAATATTTGCATATAAATATAATATGTATATTATTTTACTATCACTAGGATATTTATACTGCGCACTGTGTTTTGTTCTTAGTAAGCAAAGAGATCCCAATAGAACTGTATGTTGTGCATTCTTTTCCCAGAAGAGAACACTTTGGAAAAAGTTCATTGGTAAGATTCTTTTGGCTTCTGGTAGCTTCCAAGCACATATTACATTCTTGGTTTTGGCTTTAACCCATTTTTAAAACTAGAATAATAATAAAAGTAACTTGAAAATCACATGGACTTCAGACTTTGCCTCAGTAATGAAGAACATATCTTATGGACCAGATGTTTTGGGTTAAATCTAGGTTCTGTAGTAACAGATGTGTGACATTGAGCAGACTCTGATTTGCTTCATCTGTATGGTGGGGATGACAGTGGCATCTGTTGTATGAGATGGTTATGAGTATTAAATGAGTTACTATATGTGAGGCACCTGAAACCGAGTATAGCACACAGTGCTATTAAATGTCTGTTACAGTACTGATATTGCTATTAAATCTACCTATTTAATATTTCTCTATTCCATCAGCTTGCTTCCACACCATCCTTAAGAGTGATGACTGTAAGGGCGCCTGGGTGGCTCAGTCAGTTGAGCACCCTGCTCTTGGTTTTGGCTGGGGTCAGGATCCCAGGGTCATAGGATTGAGCCCCACGTGGGCCCCATGCTGAGCATGGAGACTGTTTGAGATTCTTCAGTCTCTCTCTCTCTCTGCCCCATCACTCACTCTTTCAAAAAAACAAAGTGACAACTATAATAAAATCTGTTTCTAATTTTATCTTCTTTTTTTATATAGTCTGAGCAGAAACACACGTATCTCCAGTTTTAACAGGTATGTATTTCCTTTTTGTACACTGGAGTTCTTTAAAACTGGTACATTCCTATATGTAGTTTGTGTAATGTTTTTCCCTCTCTCACTGAATACTTTTTCTAATGTTGCCTATAGTGTTGATAGTTTATTGATTTTCATATTTTATATTATTAGTTTACTCCATGTGTCATTATAATATAAATTAATGTTCTATTCTTTTATGAATATACATTTGGCTTTACTGCTATTTTAAAAATAATTATCAACACTGCTGGCTTTCCTTTGGTAATTTCTAGAGTATTTTTTTCACTTTTTAATTACATCCTTTATATGACTGTATATTCCAGTGGACTAAGCTGAAAGTCTGTTTATACTTGATATGTGTGGAAAACACAACCCATAAAATGCAGGATTCACACCTCCTTCAAACATTTGGACTTTTAAATATTTCAATTGCAGTAGATGTAATATAGATAAAATTATATGTCTAATAGGCTCACAAAATCTTCCCTCTAATAAAATGTACTATGTAGAGGTAACACATACAAAATGACACAATTGTTTATATTTAATATTTGAAAATGAAGCTATATCAGGGTAGAGTCGGTCACTAAAGAATTTTATTGTGAACCTGCAATGCGACAGGAACTTGGTTGAGTAGATTGTTTTTCAGGTTTTTAAGTGTTATATTTCTATTGACACATTGAACACATTCAGACCAGCCCTAAAAATAAAAAATAAAAAATAAAAGAAACACAAATTTTAGAGAAGGAAGACTTGCTATGTTTGGAGGCTCTGAAATGAGAATGTTCTCATTTCCTAAGGCAAATAAAGTGGCAAACAATGAAGTGATACAAAAGTATAAATGTAACAAAATATGAAAGATACTAAAGTATAAATGTAACAAAATATGAACTATTAGAAACAAAGCCTCAGGATATGCCAAGAACTTGAGCTAACCGTGTATTGTTAAGGCTTTAATAAACAAAAGGTTTAACTCTTTTGGGGGGGAATTTTCTCTCATTTTAAAAGAAAATTATCTTTTGTAAGCCATTTGTTTGTAAGTCACTCTACTGGATAGTTTCTCTATATTTGTGATCACATTTAATCCTGACATCTCACAGAGGTGTAGTTAGTACAACAGCAGTGACAGACAAATGAGGCTAGAGACTCCAAATTTACATGTCAAATTGGCAGTTATTAATGGACAATGATGGGGTTAAAATGCACGTCAACCTTACAATGTTTTTTGTTTTTGTTTTTTTTTTTTACCTTTTAAAGGAGAAAATGACATACTATCCTAAAACCCACATACACACACACAACAACAACCTTACAACAATTGTACAAACAGTATGCAAGCCCTCTAAGAGCATTCAACATATATAGTAATCACTATATATGCAAATCAACCATTAAGTAAAGATTCAAAGTACGCACTTCCTTTTAATATTAGCATGTGAATAAGATGGTCATTTAAAATCACTTCTAATTATGTCCAACTATTAAAGATTCAGAGTTTACTGATGTATTTCAAAACAATTAACTGTCAGAAAACAGCAAAAGCTTGTGTTACTCTTTAAAACAGCAAAATATCTCTCACTATGACCTGCTTTGATTTTGTTGATTCAAATAAGTGCCAGATATTTTCATTCAGCTGAGAATTTATGTGTGTTACAACTATCAGGATGATGGGCTCAGTGTCCTGCTTAATCTTGCTATTCTACTAAGATTAACCATGTGAAAGAAAATAAGCCCAGCATGTCAGAATAATTCAACAATTAAGGAAAAGTATTGTTACCTTATAAATAACTAGAATGAGTGCTGAATAAAAGGAAAGCAAAACAAACCTTGCTTCTTGTTTCATTACTTGCTGCTGTTCAAGGTCAACTTATCAGCTATTCACTGTCTTCCTAATGTAATAACCAAGCCTTGCATGGAACAAAACCATAAAAGTCATGCGGAAGATTCAAAAAGAAGTGTCAGGTGAGAGAATATTATGAATAAAATGTTCAAATAGGAATTAATCAGAATATCATATTTTTTATCAAAATATATTGTTCCTTATGAGATGACAGGTAATACATTCTCATGTCAATAACTGTGCATTACTATTACTGCTAGCTGAAAGCCCTTGTCACTCACAACACACTACATTATATCTGGCATTTTGCGATGCCAGTTCCTTTGGGATTACAAAAAAAAATAATACCCTCATTAACAGAGTGATAAGTATTTGAATGCTGTGCCAACATTTAACTCATGTCTGCCAATCGAAACAGGAAAATGTTCTTTATTGATTGGAGAAAAGATCTTGTTTGAAGATAATTGACTCTGAGTCTTTCATTGACATAATACCACCTCCGGAAGAAACATATGCTCAACTTAGAAAACAAAGGTTAGATGTAAGAGTCTGATCACTTTCTCCTTACTCAAGCACAGCTCCTATTGACTTGAGTGAAAATTCTGTCTGCCTGCGAATCAAAGGATTATAGATCATCTGGTCCACTTTAGAAGCAGAAAATGGTCTTCAAATAAGAAGCTTATATAGAAGCAGGGCTATGAAATATAGACAGCCAGTATTCTCTCACAGAAACATGCAGGTAAAGAGTGGGGTGGCCAAGAAAATAGTAACTATTCCAAAAAGGACACACTCACACATATAAACACTTTACTGTACTAAAATAATCACAGCTGAAATGCTGGTACAAGTGAGATGCTCAGTTTTAGAAATGTTAAATTTGAGATACCAATGAAACGTCCAAGTAAAAATGCCCAGTGCCAAAAGTAAAAAAAAATGTTATTGAGTGTTGAGGTGGAGAGTGGAAATAAACATGTATCCCACACACACAGCTACCAAACGAAAAGAATTCTGCCTTAACGATGGAGTGCCTGCCAGGGCATTGTGGGAGTGAACATCAGGGAAATTGGATGTATCAGCAATAAAAACTGAGGTGCAGTGGGAAGCAAGGAAAGGAAACCGAGGTGGCTGCTGACCCAGAAGCCAAGGCGAGAAATGCTCAAGGAGGGAGGGAGTGATGTACTGTTGAAAATGCTGCTGGGAGCCAAGTAAAGGATCCGAGCAGACCCTGTGATTCCACACTACGACTCTAACAAAATCAAGTTTGGTGAAGTTACGGGTACGAAAGTATGACTTTATGGGTTCCCAAAGGGAATGGGAGATGAACACTGTTAGATACCAGGACAGCACTTTGAAGGAGCCTTCCTGGAAAGCAGAGCAAGAAACTCATTGGTCAAATAGGAAATGGCCTTAGGAGAGGGGTTTTATGCTAATAGAAATGATCACAGAGGGTGATCCTGGCAAGGCAGGGGGTCGACAGGAGAGGTCTGTGAGTAAATGCCTGGCATCACTAGGGAACGCAGGCGATTCACTACTGCCGTGGGATGCAAGAACGCATACGCGGGCCATGTCCAAAAATGTAACAAATTCAGAGGCTGTGGGTTGGACACATCAGATGCATCTACCCAAGGGACTGTGAGGATGCCAGACAACGATCATAAAGTTACAGGTCACAGTTCATTTTTACAGGTGGTAAATATATCAACTTTTTTTTAAAGGCATATGCTAAATAGCATTAAACCTATTCAAACCCATGAAACCCACTAAGTAACGGGTTCCCTTGTGCCCAGAACTTGTGGCTCTGAGGACCAGAACGGCCAGAGTTCTGTCTGCTTTCACAAAGCTGCTGTGCTTCCTAAGTCCACGCATTCATTAACCCAGAAATCCACACACGGTGAGCTGTCCTGAACCACCCACGAGGCTAAAAAGAATCCTGACCCTTCGGCAGTGGCTGCTGCCTCCTGTCCCCAGATGAAGAGTCAGCAAAATTACATTTTAAAAGGGAAAAGCATTACCAAAAAAGAAAAAAAGAAGTAATAAGACTTAAAAAATACATATACTGAAATCAGCATCATTAAAACCAAAATGTCACTCATGTTTTAAATAAAGTATTAGGTAAAACTATTATATTTTTAAAAATCTTCAAATGGTAAAACTGTCATGGTGCTCTTATGTTATAGATCAGGGGGTCTGCTGGCTTGACCTATGGTGCTTTGGGGGTCCACGTGGCAGCAAGGTACCTTCCTGTGCCCACTCACCTTGCTGAATAGGTTCAAATATAACAGGAGATGAGACACATTTTTACTCCCGAGGGCTCTCACTCATTCCAGGGGCACCAGCATACCTAACGTGGCCACTGACCCTTGCTCACTTTCCTCCATTATCAGCTTTAGCCGCTGACCCCCAGGAAAGTGGCTGGGGGTGAGCACATCCCTCTCTTCTGGGCTCCATGAATGCCTGGTCAGGGTGTACTGTTCCTCACAGGAAGTCTCACTGTACTAAAGTTGCTTGGGGAGGCCTCTCATTTCCTACAGTATACTTAAGGGCAGCACAACTACATTCCAGGAGCTGTCTCTCCTGAACACAAGGCCAAAAGGGCACCTTCTGGAAAGTAATCTCTCACCCTTGAAGGGGAGGTATGAAGGCCAAGGTGAAGGCAAAGCAGGAAGTAGATAGATCTCATCCACCCAGGGAGGACTGAGGGCTGACCAAGGAACACTGATGGCTCCTCCTCTCCTCCTTGGAGAATTGATGGGTATAGAGAGAAATCTGGGACTTTTCTTACTTTTTTTGGGGGGGGGTGTTTACATGATGGCCAATGGGCCATCTCATTTAGTTCATGTGCCATGGGTTGGGTTCCAGCAAGTACTCAGCAAGGCCAGATTCATTCTTGTACCTGAAAAAGCCGACATCAGTAACAATTTGCATTTCTACACCATCATGGACATGCCCTTGACCAACAGGCTGACCAGCAAGAGCTGCAACTCCAAAGGGGCAGCTGTTCAGGTGCCGTGGTCCATGGGTAAGATCATGTCTTCTGAGAGGGGCCTCGGAGCCTGGTATATCCAGCTGGGGAGGCTCAGCATGTGTATCAGTCAGATGCCTTCCTCTGTGGTTCACAGGGACACAACGGAATCTCGAAAGGCAAGAAGGCCTCCCAGCACTGGTGTCAGCTCGTTAGCAGCCAGGTGAGTAGAATCTTGCACCCACGCCCGAGAGTCTTGCAGCAGTAGTTGAAGATGGCTGTCCTCTGTCAGCTCAGCCAAGTACATCAGCACGGGCCTCAGGAACAAGACCAGGTCCTTCTCGTCAGATCTGCAGGACCCAGGTGATTGGGAACTGGTTGGGGGTACTGCTTGAAGCACTGGGAGATGCCGGGAGCTCAGTGTACATGTGGTGTCCGCACCCCTGCCCCACCTGGGTGAGCCCCAATGCTGTCTCAGCCTTGACACATCACCCCAAAGCAGAGACTAGCAAGAAAGCCAGAAGGGACACAGCCACGGGATTAAGACAGATACCTGGTCTGTCCCAATACTGGAAGAATCACCAGATGAGGGTCGTGGTCACCTGTTTCTCAGCTAGGCACCTAGTTCTTACTCTCTTCAAGGTAGCAATGTCTTCCGTTTTATAAAATTATAGTCCTTAAGGTCACATCTTAAGCCACTTGCTTAAGCTCAACGTAAGCAAGTTGAGCCACTTGCTCAACCACTCTCACTAAACTATTTTAGTGCTTCATTCACATCATTCCTTTAGCTGGGAAATCTTTTCCTCCTCTTGGCATCTGAGGGATGCCACCACTAATATGGAAGTTCCCTCTTCGGGTTCTTACAGCACTCATAAGACACTTGTGTGGTAGCACTTACAATATTTACTAAAGTTTCTAGCCGAAGTGTTTGCCTTCTCTGCTAGATTCTAAGAATAGCTGTTATATATTATGTATCTTCATATTTTCAATCCTTAGCTCACTGCTTAGAATATAAAATCTCAAGAATGCCTGCAAAGTCCTACATGTGCTGAATATATGTATAAGCAGCCACACGGATATAGTGGCAATGAATGCTAAAATGTAAGCATAAAATCAGAATTCCTTTTAAGAAGAGAACTGCCTTTGTTTAAGAAAATGGTTTGATGGGGCACCTGGGTGGCTCAGTCGATTAAGTATCCACTTTAGCTCAGGTCATGATCTCATGGTTCTTGAGTTTGAGCCCCACACCTCTTAGCCCAGAGCCTGGAAACTGCCTTGGATTCTGTGTCTTCGTCTTCCTCTCTCTCTCTCTCTCTCTCTTTCTCTCTCTCTGCCCCTTTGCAGCTCATGCACATGTTCGCTGTCTTTCTCTCTCTCTCAAAAATAAATAAACATTTAAAAATTTTAAAAAATGCTTTGATGAACTGTTTTTGCATGTAGGGTGGGAAGGAGAAATCATATCACTAGAAGGGTAGAAAGGAAAAGACCATATTGCTAGAAGATGGAAGAAGACTTGCTTCATGCATCTTATCCTGGAGGACAGCCTCCCACCAAATGGAACACCTATCTCAGATTTCAGGCAAGCAAGGAGTAAGTTTTTATTCCATCTGAATCATCATACATTTAGAATCTTAAGGGAGGTTAGCAAATATCCAAGACTTCAGTATCAATGCATAAAAGGAAAATACTTGATTAAAAATAATTTAACCGATCCAGTTCCTACTGTTGTAGGACAATGCAGGTTTTGTACTACTCTACATCCTAATTATGTCAAAAATTCTCAAGTGATCTTATTTTATACTTTGTGCAATCTCAAGAAGTCTGCTACATGTCCCTTTAAGTAAAGAGAATAGGTCTTTTTTTAAAAAAAAAAAAATTTTAATGTTTTATTTGTTTCTGAGAGAGAGACAGTAGGCAGGGGAGGGGCAGAGAGAGAAGGAGACACAGACTCTGAAACAGGCTCCAGGCTCTGAGCTGGCAGTCAGCACAGAGCCCGACGTGGGGCTCGGACCCACAAACTGTGAGATCATGACCTGAGCCGAAGTCGGATGCTCAACTGACTGAGCCACCCAGGCGCCCCTGAGAATAAGGTCTCCTATGTACTACTGTTAGTGTAGGAATGAAATTCTTCATGTTTATAACTGCAATCAGCTCAATGAAACATTAGGTATTTTCATTTCCAATTTTAATGTCTTATTTTAACTGTCATTCAAGTTTTTCTCACTTGCTATGCTAGTATATTGAATATAGTTTAATAAGCTGTTAATAATTAGACCCAATTATCTTTCAATATGAAGAGAGGAAAAAATAGGGTTTTTTTATCACTTACTCAGATACTGTGGCAAGTGATTTTTTTATAGATTTTATTATATTAGTATTATTACAATTCTCCACGTTATTCTATTTGAGAGATGACGGTATACAGCAACCAATGACTAATTTTCCCAACATTACACATAATTCAAATCTAACTCTATGATCCCATACCCAATCTCTTTAAATGTCAGCTGTAGTATCTAGCCATCTCTTCAGTCTTCAACTACCATACTGTGCTCATTGTTGCTGAAAAACTTCCTTGCTCTCTTAACTCTACATGCTATATTCTAAACAATGTGAAATATATATTTTTATCTTAAATATCTCATTTTCAGATACATATTTCTAACTATCTCCTAGATATTGAGATATGGAAGATACTGTGGCACCAAACTGAATCTATTTTATATACACTTACATTTTCCACTTCTTCTATATTTAATCCTGAGTTCATTGCAAAACCATTCACAAACTTGAAAATCACCCTCAACCCATGTATCTATTTTATTCCATGTATTTGATAACTGGAGAGTTCTGCCTACACTGCTTCTGAAATCCTTCTCGGTGTTGTCCTTGCGTCTTGATCTCTGTGTGAAGCAGGGTGCCAGAGGGAAACAGGTGGATTGCTAAATCTGCTACGTTTAGAATGTTTCAGACAGGTTCTATTTTCAGGGCAGGATTTAGGGAAGTCAGCAGAGACAATGCAGTATCTCCGAACTATCAACACTGGAGTAGTTCTTTCCACTACTCAAGGAAAGAGAAAGGAGAGAGAACTTACCAGAAACCAGAGAGGCAATTAATACACAGAAGGTGGCTTGATACAAGTGGTCTTCAGAAAATAGATAAGCTAGGAGGGATACAGCCAAATAAATAATTATTTTTAGCTGACTCCATGCCTATTGTCAAATTTCCTACCGCTACTTCCCATCGCCTGATCCCAGAATCTAATTGGAAATTGGAAGACCACAGAATGCAATCACTTTAACCCAGCCTTGTAGGGAAAAGATTAGGACGCAGAATGGTGAAGAGCGGACCTTTGTTTGAGTTCTCATGTCTTTTCCTAACTTCTGCTCTAGCCCCTAATTACCATTCCAAGTTAAAGTCATGTATTCTTTCAAAATGAGAAATCTGACTTTTATTCTTCGTGACATTAAGTTCTGAATGGAATCCCTGCATCTTCAGAGATAACTACAAAATATTTAATAATCTATAAAAAACTGTTTACTTCCAACTCTTGGTTTTGGCTCAGGTCATGATCTCATGGTTCGTGAGTTCAAACCTCGCATCGGGCTCTACACTGGCAGTAGGGAGCCTGCTTGGGATTCACTGCCTATGTCGATCTGTCTGTCTCTCTCTCTCAAAATAATTAAATAAACATTAAAAAATATATTTAAAAAAACTGTTGAAATTTGCACCCTCTTTAAAATGTATTATAGCTCTCACTTTATGGCCTAAAACCATGCAATTTTATTTTACTTTATAAATAGTGCATGCGCACACTAGTGGGGGAGGGGCAGAAAGAGAGAGGGAGACAGAGGATCTGAAGCAGGCTCTGCACTGACAGCAATGAGCCCAACAAGGGGCTCAAAGTCTCAAACCATGAGATAAGGATCTGAGCCCAAGTCAGATGCTCAACTGACTGAGCCACACTGGTACCCTCCAAAAACATGCTATTTTGACTAGCCATGCTATACCAAACCCTCTTTAACACCCTGCTTCTAGTGAGCTCCTTTTCTTCTTTTAATATCTTGCTAAAAGTCATTTCTCTGTGAAACTTCCATCAGTTTTCAGCAAAAATTGGTGCTCATCATTTACATTTCTGTAGTCTTTATACATCAACACTTGTCTTATTATAGCCTTGTCTTATTATATGCATATCTGTAAAATCTATACTTTGTTCTCCTTGAATTTGAGAAAACTGTTAATTACTGTGAGATATCTTGTACCTGATACATAAGATATATTCAGAAATATGGTGGCTGGATGAAACTAAGAAAAGAAAGACATTATTGCAATTATTGGTGTTCCTGTGTCTCTCTAAATACATTTATTTTCACTTAAAAATTTATCTCTCTCTCTCTTCATTACTTTCCTTTTATGGTACCATGTTATGCTAACAGTAGATGCAATTATAAATTTCACTGGTTGAACCTCCCCATTTTGTATCATAAAGTTAAGGTGCTGTGAATTTAAGTTCTGTGTTTCATGTCATACATATTTAAGTATTCGAATCAAGATTATAACTCAGTATTTCTGACTGCTGGATGTGTTCTCTACTACACTGTATTATAGATCTCTGTCCTTCTTTGCCCTTCTCTCCTGTTTATGTGAGATTTTCCAGTGCAACTCAACAATATCCATAGGCTTTTCTGGAGGAAATCAAGGGAAAAAAATTTACTCCTCAAACCTGACATACTTTAAAAGTTAGATGACCAAAATATTGAGTTTATTTAAGGTGAGATGGGCAAAATATTAGGCAGTTTAAGGCAGATAAATGATGTGGAAGAAATGAAATTACAAAAAGTTACAAATAATGAAAATTGAATATATCAGGACATAATTTACTTTATCAATTTATCTGTAGACTCTTCCATAGCATTCATACTCTCGCAGGTTTAAGTGAGGTAAGAAGGGACAAATGGGTGATAAGCATCTTAATGTGATGGCATCCATAAAATCTACATGTCACATTTCATCCAAGAGCTAATTTTCCATTTGAATTATGAACATCTGTAAATAGGAGACAGAAGTGGAAAGCCTGAAACAGCTATGGCTCTTGACCCTTGGCTGATTGAAATGTGAGGACCTCAAACAAAAATAAGTTTTGGTTAAGTTCCAAAATAAATCAACAGATGATGATAAGATTTTTAAATAGAGTAAATGTAAATACTGATATTGAATCATATGGTGTATACAGAAGTATATGTAAATGTCATTTGTAGGTCATTGTAACCCTCTACAGCCACACAGCAGGCATCCTCTGCAAGCTTTCAGAGCAAGAATGAAAGTCAAAATGTTCAAGTGTTCTGACAAGGGTATGATGATTTATGCAACACAAATCTCTTTCAGTACTTAGTAAATAAACCAGTGCTTTCACTGATATATTTGAAAATATTCAGTATAGATCTGCAATTGCCAAAACATCTTTACATGCTATTTCCAAAGTGTTATGTATGTATTTATGCATGTCTTGACTTGTTCCAGAAAGGATTAAATGTGATCAAAATACATAGACGACAAAATAAAATATACTCTGGCAAGGATGAGTGTGAATGCAGTGCTGAATGATACAGAGAGGTGACTACTTTGATTAAGGCTAGAGGCATATTTTGGCTAAATATCTTCTTTTAATTCACTGGGAATGGTATGTATATCATGTGCAGAAATAGACTCCCAGAATATAAGAGTATAGCTGCAAAACTTTCATTCAACATCTTTTATTAGATTCACTTTACATTTTAATTACAAAAAAGAATATACTCTTGATTTTAAAAAGTCTAAAGCAGACATGGAGGAAGTAAGAGTCTGTCTCCTCTCTGATGTTGTACTTCCCATATTTTGTAAAGTATAAAATATAGAGTAGGAATCAGTGTAGATGCTACTAGTAGAGATGGAAGATCAGGTGATGTTGGGAGCCATTCTGAACTTAGTAGTTGAGAATACTCCTTATGAGGTTAAGGCAAGTTTGCATGGTCTCTTGCTGTCAGATCAGGACCCCACTCAATTGTTTTTGCTTGAGCACCAACCCCCAAAGCACGTTGTTGGTTGGCATCTGGGAATGACTTATTCTGGCCCTGGTATGATGACTACACCTTGTGAAGGAAAATGGTGTAGCTTGGAAAAACACTGATGCTTAGTAATCTGGAAGTAGTGATCAGGACTAAGTAATCGATCACACAAAAAGGTCAGCTATTGCCTTCAGGTTTACATTAATACAATAACAACTTTGGTACAGACTGATGTACTATTCCTGGGCATGGATGACATTATTGGAACTATACGTTCTGTGGCTAATGTTTAGATGCTTTCTCTTGTGGTTATGGGAGCAAACATTGCATTTCCTGAAAAACCTGCTTTCCTTAATATTTCCCATTAAGCGATAAGCAGGCTATTGACCCCTGCTCACAAAGAACTAACTTTTGCCTTTACTGTGCTAAAAACATTACCCTGTTTGTATCTGAATGCTAAAGATACCTTCCTTCCTCATATGATGAGCGTGAGTACCCTTATCTAAACCATAATAATAAGGTTATGCATATCAATGTTCTGGAAAGTTTTTACTGATCAAAAAATTTATCATCAGAAAGCCACGTCGGTGCCATCCCCCAAGCACTTAATCATAAAATAAAGTTGAGTCTCAGACAGAGCAGAGATGCCTGCCTGGTGACCAGAAAGAATCTTGGGGCTCTCTCATCTCTCCCTCGTGGACACTGTCAATCCCTCAGGGACCCCTGGACCTGCTGGAGCTGGACTCCGGCAAGGTTCCACTGATGTATTCAACACACATTTATTATGTGTCTATGATTCCCTAGGCTCTCTTTTGGGCTCCTTGCAAAACAGTGGTGAAATTGCCACATGCCCTACTCTCAGAAATCTGGGAGAGGCAGGCACACATTATTCAAATGTACTCACAACTATGTAATTACATATTCTGGGTAGATGCCATGCAGAACAGCAGGCTATTAATAAAGTTGGAAACCTGATCTCACCTGAGACATCAAAAAAGATTCCCCTATTTGGAGTTGGTCTGACCGGAGCCACAATGGATGAGATCAACTGTGTAAAGAAGACAGTGGAAAAGAGGACTGTTGAATCATTATCTGAAGGGGAAATAACATTGCAAAGGCTCTGGAGTTGAAAAAGAGATCAATTAATTTGTGAAAATCCAACTGGGAAGACACTAGTTAATTTAGGAAAATCTAAAGCACATCAGCATGTTTTAAGTGTGAAAGAGTGGGTTATGAAAAGGATTTGACAGAGATGGAGGAAAAGAGCAGATCACGCAGCAGGAGACAGGGCTGTGGGCGCTTTTGCTGTTGACACCTCCTTTCCTGGACAATCCGCTACAGAATTTCATTTAGGTAAAATGCAAAACCAAAACTCTGATTACATGCAATAACAAAAATGTCATGACTCTCTCATCATCACGGTATTTGATTTGGTCCTTACATTAAAGTATTGGATGTATCTCAAATCAGCTAACCACAATTTTGAGGTTATTTAAAATCTTAATTAATCCCTGAAAATAATATATTTTTCCTTCACTACTTGTGTTAGGCTCAGATAAAATGCTTCTCTGGGGCCCTAAACTGTTTCTATATCTACCTATGTACCTGAAGAAAATACTCACTCATTGTGCATAAAAATAAATACCAAAATCTTTCTTACTTTTGTATTTGGAAATATTTGGCAAAGAGTGTTTTCCAGTTCTTTGGAAATGTTGGGTCATAGCAGAGATTTCATGGATGGGTTCTTATGCTACTCTCCCTGTTAAACAAAATTTCTATCCTTCTGAAGATTAAAGGGAAAGACATATCCAACCAAAGAAACAAACAAAATATAAAATAAACTAAGAAAAGAGAAAAAAAGCCATAATTAGAAATGACTATTATACTTACTTTCTTACTCTAAAAATTTATAAATGAAAAGAACTACGTACCCTGACTTTCCTATACAAACTTTTTCTGATTAACAGCTTCACTGATGAGGAAAAGTTCCTTACATAAGAATGCAAGATAATGAATGTGTGGTGAATGGTGAGACTGGAAATTAATTTTTAGCTTCTGAGTAACTCGCTCATCTTCACGTACTAAAATCTTTGTGTAAAGGATTAATGGAGGGACAGATATTCACATATCTATTAGCTCATAGCTTATGTTTTTTGACAGGTGAGGCTTTCCGGGGAACTGGTTGCCACCGCATCAACTTATAATTAGTCTTGGAAACATTATAAGTGAGATGACCAGAAATTTGGATGCCTTGTGATTTGAAACTGTGTAGGGCACAAAATTACCTATAAAGTATGTGTCAAGGACATTTAAGTTGTATTGAATAAACATCTACATATCAACTCAAGTGCTTGCTTCAGCAATTCAATGATACATATAAAAAATAAAGAGAATTAAGAGTCATAGCAACAAATATAATCTGTAATCTTTGTTTGTGTCTCATTTTAAACAAAAATGTATAAAATGGGAGAAATGTAGAAAATTTCTACAAAAACGTAGAAAAATAGATGTTTGAATATGAACAATGAATTAGATGGCATTAAGGAATTAGTGTTAAAATGTAATTGTGAAATGTAGGAGCCCATTCTTATTTTTAGAGGTGAATATTGAAGTATTTGAAGAATATATGTCATTATATTTATAATTCTTTGGAAAAAATCAATTAAACATATCTAACATTTGATAATTTTATGAATTTTAAAAATACTTTCTATTTACTTCAGTACATTTGAAGTTTTCCAAAGTAAAAAAAAAAATAGAGAAATCTTCAAAGAATATCAGTAAAAAACTACCTACTATTGATATAACATAAAGAAAGAAAAGAGAAAGGGAAGGGGATGGAAAGAAAGGGAAGATCATACATTTAAGGAAAGCTTTACATTGCTTTATAATGCCTAACATTTTTCTTAAGGTTTTGGTCCATAAATTCCAAGCACCTTTGCATCTGAGGGCTGACGTTTACCACATTTCTGCTTGGTACCTGTGGTTTGACTTTTTCCCAATCCTGTTATACCTTCTCAGCACCAGGTATTATTTTCAGAACCTCCAGTTTCAATGTCTTAACCTGATCTTGACCGACATCCAGATTCTTCATGAATGCCCACTAAGTAGACTCTATCCTTGTTTACTTGTCTGAACATAGAAACTAATTCATTTCACACAAGGAGAGCAACAGAGATAAATAGTTTAGCCACAGCCCAATTTACAGGATAACCTGCACACTCAGTTGTAATCTGTGTTTTCTAAAGCATGGGCTTTGGCCTGTTACTACAGTTTTACAACTGCAGGAAATTGCTCTCCCTGTTCCCCAGAAATTGGGAAAAGTAGAAGCTCAAAGTGATAAAAAGAGCTAATATATTTACAAGTAGTCAATATATTATTGATGCTAAGCTGAATGTTTGAGATAAGTGATGCTTATATCACAGATGTAGAAACAGAATCAGAAGTTAACCAACTTGCTTAATAAGGTCAAATTCCTAAAAGGGGATCTGAGCTGGATCTTTTATTTTAGCATTCTTTGCCTCTAAAATTAATGTATTTTTCTTTATATCTAAGACTCTATTTTGAGTTAAAAAGTATTTAGTTTGCAGAACTTAGAATAATGTATCCTTTTCCATTAGAATAATGATCACAATATGATTTCTAGGACATAGATAAATCCACTATATTACACAACATTTTACGTTTTTTCTGTTACCACACAATTGAGAATAGCTATATCCTTAGGCTATTGCGGACCTTTATCAGCGTGTTTCCAGAGGCCTGGGCCCCAAGGCTAGGAATCCCTTATTATCTAAATTGCAGAGACCCACAGCGGCCTCAGTCACGATGTACTTGTGATGGCAATTGTGGACACAGTCCTAGATTTACATTTGGGGGCTCTAGGAAGCTTCTGTCAATACCTGTGGCATCCTTCAGAAAGCTCCTATCACACGGGGCCTGAACCTTGAATTGTGTGCTAACACCTGGTAGCACTCAGTAACTGAGTCCTTTGCTGTCTGTATATTACGCTACATATTGGAAAAAATCTCACATTTCTTGAATAGCGAAATTTAAGGGGTCAGTCACTGAGGGGTGATACTTGCTTCTAGAGGTTATTCAAAAAAACATTTTAAAAATATCTTAAACATGAAATTCTAAAGCCCTTTCAATTTCTATTATTTGTTTTTCCTATTTGGGTGAGCCAGATTTCTAATGGTAGACTCAGAAGGGGTTCATGTCTGTCAATGAGAGTTTCTTTTCTTTGTTCTGTCTCTATGTCTCTCATTCATTGTGCTGTTTTTCAGATAAATAAAGGTTATACATTTTATAGGTTGAACATTACCAATACATTTAGCACAATTACTTTGAAAAGAGGCACAAATTCTGTGAGAACATGTCTGAGCAGATTGCCAAGACAACACAGCACGTTCTGTTACTTTGATCCAAATGGATGTCAGCTCACACTGATTTTATATTAAACACTGACCAGAGTCCTAACTATATGGGCATCTGGCTTTCCAATTTAACTTCTATGATCTTGTCTCTGAATCCTGAATGCACATTTCCAGGCAACAATTTTATACTTTGTATCTTGTACAAATTAACCAGGATTTGTACAACTCCTTTGTTGAGGTTTTAATTTTTTTCTTTTCTTTTTTTTTTTTTAACTGAACCATCCCTTCTTTAATGATACCAATACATATGTACTTCAACTCATTTGACTTGTATATAATAGCAAATTTTCAACCTTTTTTCCATGCTTCTCACTAAAACCTGGTCTTCATTTCTCATATGGAGTGAGCTCTCCCTTGATACATTGAACCCTGATACAAATTAATTCAGTATTTTCTGAACAAATAATTTCTCTTCTGTTTACTAGTGTTGTTTCTCCCTAATGAATGCATGAATGTATATAAGACTGCGTTATCAACATTCTAAATTAATACTTGTTTGCATGACGGAATGCTCCAGAAACAGCACTTTTTTTTTTATTTTATTAAGAAAATCAGAGTAATGTTTTTTATTAATGTATACATTAAAACTATAACCAAAATCCTATCCATATAGTCATTTTTGCAGATAGACATTGAACAGAATTATGTTATCTTTCGGGAGGGAGAACCTAGGAAGTTATTATTTTACTCATGATGATACTTTAAAATTCTTTCAAGAAGATATATATTCTTGAAAGTGAATATATATTTACCAGAATATAATTTTGGTGAATATAATATTAACCAGTGTTTTATTTTCTCAAATACAGTTAAGTCTGAAGATATGAAATGAAATGTAATTGTAAGAATGCAAGTCACAAATTAGAGTTTTTATTATATCAATATGGAGGAATAGATACACAGAATAGTCATTCCAGATGAAAGCACAACTTATGTATTGACATATAATTTAATAATAGATCACTGAATTTACTGAGGAAGAATTGTAAGAGGTATTTGCAATGAGGAAAAATAATAAGTGAAAAATAAAGAGTGGCTATAGATAATGGTTAAAATTTTAACTCATTAGGCAGATACGATAGTTCTAAATGTGTATGCACTTAGTAACCTAGTCTAAAAATAGAGCTTAAACACAAGGCTAAAATTATAGACAAAAATAATTATATTACATGGAGTTTAGTATGCTCTTTCATCAATTATTTGAGCAAAAAGACACTATTTCTTTTAAAAATAAGATCAGCAAAAATACAGCAATTTAAAATAAAAAATATTATTACCAAATCAATGTACTTCCAGTTTCTAGAATATTGATTCTTCCTATTTTAGTGTATAATATTCTATTTTTGATAGATAAACCATGATATTAATAGTAAATGATCCAATAATAGGACACATGTCATCAAGATTAGTACTATACAGGCCCCAATTAGTTAACAATAATCTGATGAAGTTAGAAAAATATTGTTTGGGCAATAAATCAACAGAAAAACAAATCTATAAAAGCATGGTGAAAAGAAGACATTCAAATGGCTATTGCAAAGGTGATAACCGGTAAACTTGTCTTGTTTTTGGATGAAGCAAAAGCACTGCATTAGTTCGCTATTGCTGCTGTAACAAATTACAACCAACCTACCTACTTGAGTAACACAGATTCATTACCCAGAACAGGGAGTTCTGGAGGACAGAATTCTAACGTGGGCATCACTGGCTTAAAATCAAGATGTCAGCAGAACTACATTGCTTCTGACGGCTCTTAGAGAGACTCTTTTTCCTTGACTTTTCCAGTTCTTAGAGGTCACTTGCAGTTTTTGGGCTCGTGGCCCCTTCCTTCACTGTCAAAGCCAGAAACATTGCACGTTCAAGTCTATGACTCTCTGCTTCTGTTTCCCACTTATAACACCTTTGTCATTACCTGGGATCAGTCCAGCTAATACAAGATAATCTTTATATATCAAGGTTTTACTATTATTTTTAATATCAAGTTCTTTAATTCAACCATACCCTTTTGTCACATAAGTCCTTTTTGTCACACAAGATCATGTATTCACAAGTATCAGGAATTAGCATGTGGATATATTTTGGGTGATATTATTCTGCCTATTACAAACAGTATTCAAGGGAACACTTGACCTATAAATGCCTGCATCAGAAAGTAAGAAAGGCTCAAAATTAGTGAACTGAACATGCAACATGAGAAAACTTAGAAAGAATCTCATTATAAGCCTAAAGAAACATAAAGGAATAAAATACTAGTTAAAAACTATGAAAAAAATGTAACATAAAAAGAGAGCACATAAAACTCAGCAAAGGCCAATATTTATCTGAACACAATAATAAAATGAATAGTCCTCTGGCAAGATTCAAATGGAAAGTGTATGTACATAAAACATTAGGAATAAATTAAAAAAAAAAAAAAAAGACACTGCATTGATGCAGTTTGTGCCAATAGACAACTTGGTAGCATTAAATTTTTGAAAATTTAGAAGCAATATGTATGATACTCAAAATACAGCTTATCAAAATTGGTGCAAAGTAATTATAAAGTATTAATTGTCCTGTAAATGGTAAGTAAACAAGTTTAATAGTAAAGCCCCTCTCCAACTGCCACAAAATAAATCAGATGCTGATCCAGTCATTTCAATGTAATTGTAGCAAAGATTCGAAGTTTAAATCATTTCAGTCCATACAACACTTCTACAGAAAAGTAAAAGAATGATTTATCCTCGAGTTATTAGCTGTTATCTAAAAAAATAGAAATAAAAAATAAATTTAAAAAAAGCTAAATGTTGAGAGAGAAAAACTGTAGCCAACCTCAGTGGAGAATGTGTTTGCTAACATTTTGTTATCTAGTATGAAACCAATCTGGAAATGGATTTAAATAAGTGCTACCAAACTTATGCAACACTAACTACTTATATAAGAGGATAGAAATATCAGCAAAATTCAACAGGAAATCTGTTAAACTTAAACTGTCATGGTATCATTTAACAATGGTTAGTAAATGATAAGATGATAAGCTTGTTAGACAAATATTTTAAATTATCCATTATAAACATATCCAAAATTAAAGAAACATATTTAAAGAACTAAAGGACAGCTTATAAACAATGTCTCATCAAATAGAGAATAACAATAGAGAGATATAAATTATTTTTTAAAAAAGGAATAAGAATTTTGGAGTTGAAAAGTATAATAATTAAATTAAAAATGTACTGAAGAGGTTGTAAAGAAGTTTTGAGCGGACAGAAGAAAGACTATGAAAATGAACACTGGATTGGGATGATCCCAGGAAAAGAATAAGAAGAAGAAATAAGGAAAGAAATTAAAAGAATCTCAGAGGCACCATCACTTATTCTAGCAAATCCATAATGACAGTCTCAGTTTTAGAGGACAGAAAGAATCAGAAAGAATACATAAATACATAAGGCTGAAATATTCCTAAACATGATGAAATATAATAATGTACACATCCAAGAAGCTCAATTAACTTAAAAAGAGAAAAACTTAAAGAGATCCACATATAGACATAAATGCAAAATCATCAAAATGTTAAAGGCAAAGGTAAAAGGAAAATCTTGAAAGCAGCAGTTGAGAGAGAGTTTCACCACATATAAAGAATCCTCAATTTGGTTAAAAGCTGATTTCTCATCAGAAGAATGAACACCAGAAGACAGTGGGAAGGCATATTCATAACGAATGAAGATAAGAGTAGTCAATCAAGAATTTTATATGCAGTAAAAGTAACCTTTAAAAATAAATAAGACATTAATAAAATCTCAGTTAACAAATACTGAGATAATTCATTGCTAATGGACTTGCCCTACAAAAACTCTAAAGGAAAAGAGTTAGGCTGAAATGAGAGATCACTAGATTTTAACTCAAATACATAAAACAGTGATAAGGAACATGAGTAAAGGTAACTATATAGGTATCTATAAAAGCTACACAAATGTATTTTGCAGGTCTGTAAATATGTTTTTTTTATTATTTGAAAAAGACTGCAAAAACCAATAGTTACAAAATCACTGGGTAAGTTTGTATTTTATAAACATGTAATGTGACAATAAAGAGGAAGAAAAGGCTTTATTGGAATAAAGCTTTTGTCTGCTATTAAATTAAGTTTGCATGACTTGAACAAAATTGCCCTTAAATTAACATGGTATTTGTAATCCCTAGGCCTGCCACTAAAATCATTAACTTAAAAATATAATTAAATATAATCAAAATGAGATTCAAAAGATTACATATTTTAATATAAAAGAGAACAGTAATGGAGAAGCAAACAAAAATGATCTAAGAAATAGAATACAAATAGCAAAATGACAGAGTAAATGCTGCATTATTAGTAATTATACTAAAAGTAGACCAATTAAGCCTCACAATCTACAGGCAGAGAGGCAGAGAATAACAGGAAGAATTTAAAATGATTTTATATGTTCTGTGTTATCTACAAGAGATACAACTGAGATACAATTTAAAGAAACCGAAGGTTCAAAGTAACAGGATGGAAAAAGTTATGCCATGCCAGTAGAAACCAAAATAACAGATGAACAGTGGCTCTAGACAAATATACATTAAGACAAAAATTGTTATAATACAAAGAATAATATAATGATAAAAGTATCAACTCATCCTGAAAACATGCAAATATAAACTTATGTGAAGCTACAGCATAGTCACAATATACCTGACACAAAAACCAACAGCAATGAAAAGGGAAATAGATAATTAGAGAATAATAGAAGCTTCAATAACCCACTTTCAGCAAATGGCAGACATGTAAGACTTGGAAGGATTCAAACACCCCTATATACCAAATTGACATAACAGGTATGTATACAAAATTCCACCAACAAAAACATACATATTCTTCTTATGTATGCCTAGAATATTCTCCAAAACAGACCATATGCTAGGTCCAAGAGCAAACCTCTATGGAATTAAAAGCATAGAAACAATGCAAAGTATGTTTTTTCAAAATAGTGTTAATAATTAGGAATAACAACAGAAAATTCACAAACATGAATAAATTAAGTCACTCCGTAACATCCAGTAGATAAAAGAAAAAGTCACAAGGAAAAGTATAAAACATTTTTAGATGAATCAATATCAAACTACAAAGTATCCATGCTTATCACATATAACTAAAGCTATGTTCAGAGGAAATTTAGAGCTATAAGTGCCTCTATCAAAATTCATGAAAGGTCTCACTTAAATAACATACTTATCCATTTTTACATACTAGATAAATGAGAACAAATTAAACCCAAAGCTAGCAGAAAAAAGGATATATTAAAGAGGAAATAAATATAATAATTTCTAAAAAGAGACAAAATCAACAAACTGTGTTCTTTGAAAAAATCAATAAAGTTGACAAACTTTTAGGTAGATTGACAAAGAAAAATAAGAGAGAAGTCTTAATATACTAATCAGGGGAAAAATATGGGACACATTATAACTGACCTTATAAAAACAAGAAGTATTAAAAAAAGACTACAATAAACAATTGTATACCACTAAAGAAAATAACCTAGATGAAATAAACAAAAACATTCTAAAATCCTTAAAATTATCAAAATTGATTCAATATGAAACAGAGCATAGGAATTAACCTATTATAAGTAAAAGCACTGAACTAGTCATTTTATTCTTTCCCACAAATAAAAGTTCAATTTCAGATCTATTGAATTCTAACAAGCATTTGAAGAAGTATTGGTAATCCTCAAAATTTTCAAGAGTAAGAGAGAACTTTCCAGTTTCTTCTATGAGGCCAATATTGCTGTGATAGCAAAACCAGATGAAAGCATTTAACAGAAAAGAAAACAACAGACAGATATCCCTTCTGAATACAGATACATAAATTATCATGAAATACTAGCAAAATAAATAAAGCAACATATTAAAAAGACTGTAGACCATGATCATGTGGGATTTATCCAAGGAACACAATTTTGGTTTAACACCATATTGAAAATTAATCTTCATAATACACATTATTAAGTAGAATAAATGGGACTAAAAATGCACAATCCTCTCAAAAAATGCAGAAAAATATTTGAAAAAATCCAACACCCTTTCATTATAGAAATACTCAATAAACTAGGAATATAAGGGAACTCTATAATCTGATAAAGGGTATCTGTGGGGAAAAAGACACACATATAGCCTTATATTTAGTGGTGAAAGACTGAAACCTTTCCCCTAAAATCAGGAATAACACAAAAATGTTCTCTCTTACCACTTCAATGAAATATTGTACTGGAAGTTCCAGCCAAGGCAATTAGGCAAGAAAAACACGTAGAAGATATTCGGATTGGAAAGAAGATTTAAACCACCCCTTATTAACAAAAGTTATGATCTTTTATACAGAAAAATCCAAGGAACATTCTCAGGAACACACAAACACACACACATCTATTAGAACTGATAAAAATAGTTAAGTTTATACAAGATCAGTGTACAAAAGTCAGTTGTATTTCTACATGCTAATAGTACAATCTGAAAATACAAATGAGAAAATTTCATTAAAATAACATCAAAATTAATGAATTCCACAGGAATAATCTTATTGAAAAAAGTTTAAAATGTATACACTGAAAACTATAAAACATTGTTGAAAGATATTTCAGAAGACCTGAGCAAACTGAAAGATATCTCTTGGTCACAGAATAGAAAAGTTAATATGAAGATTACAATATTTCCTCAATTGATCTACACATTTAACAAAATACCTACCAAAATCTCAGCTGTCTTTTTTTGCAGATGTTCACAAAATCCAAGAGTTCAGAATAGACAAAAATTCTTAAAAGTGGGGAAGAAAGTTTTGAAGGACTCACGTCTCCTCGTTTCACAACTTCTTACTCTGTAGTACACAAGAGAGCCTGGTACTGTCATAAGAATAAACATATAAGCCAATGGAATAAAATTGAGAATCTAGAAATAAACCCTTCATGTATGATTAACTGATTTCCAAAAGGATGCCACAAAACTCATGGAGTAATAATGATACTACAACAATTAACTACCCACATTCAAAGGAATGAAGTTGGAATCCTTCTTCAAACCATATTCAAAAATGTACTCAAAGCAGATCATAAACAGAAACAGATGAGGTAAAATTTTTATCATATAGAAAAAAGGGAAGCAGTAAGTTTTTGTGCACTTGTATTAGGCAACGATTTCTTAAATTGGACACCAAAACACAAGCAAGAAAAGAAAAAGACACAAATAATTTGGATTTTATCATTACTGAAAACTTTGTGCCCAAGGACATCATAAAGAAAGTGAAAAGCCAACCCAGGGAATGGGAGAAAATCTTTTCATATTATATATCTGGTAGGGCAATTTTATCTAAAGTATATAAAAAGTTTTTCTATCTCGATAATAAAAAGAAAACCCAATTAAAGAAAAAAAAGATTGACAAAGAATGTGGATAGGCATTTCTCCAAAGAAAATATACAGTCATTAAGCATATAGTAATGTGTTCAACATCTTTAGTATTTAGGTAGCAAAAACCAAAACCACTTCACACTTAATAAGTGGCCATCAGCAAAAGAAAACCCTCTGACAAGTGTTGGTAAGGATATGGATAAACCAACACGCTCAGGCATTTTGAATGGGAAAGTAAAATAGTGCAAATGCTTTGGAACCCGTTTTGGAAGTTTCTCAAAATGTTAAACAGAATTCTGACATGAACTATTAGTCCCACTACTAAATACGGTAAGAGATATGAAAGCATATGTCCAAATAACATGAATATGAATGTGCACATTAACATTATTCATAATAGGTAAGATGTATAAATTACCCAAATGTCCAAAGAACTGCTGGATAAACGAGGTATGGTATCCCTATATGAAGGAATATTTATTCAGCAATAGAAATGGAGTATTAACACAGGCTACAACGTGGAGGAACTTTGAAAACATCATGCTAAGTGAAAGAAACCAGTCATAAAAAGTTGTATAGAAAGTCTCAGTAAAGGTTTTTTGTTTGTTTGTTTGTTTCTTTCTTTCTTTTTTTTTTTTTTTAAGTAAATCTAGGGTCTCCTCAGTGGCTCCGAAGGCTAAGTGTCCAATTTTGGCTCAGGTCGTGATCTTATGGTATGTAAGTTCGAGCCCCACGTTGGGCTCTGTGCTGACAGCTGAGAGCCTGGAGCCTGCTTTGGATTCTGTGTTTCCATCTCTCTCTGCCCCTCGCCTGCTCATACTCTGTCTCTCTCTCTCTCTCTCTCTCTCTTGCTCTCAAAAATTAAAAAAAAAATAAAATTTAAAAAAATAAATAAAAGTAAGTAAAGCTACTGGCCCCCTATAGGGCACTGGAAAAGGACAAGACAGCATAGGAGAGCAGCTGATGTGGATTTCAGGAAACCGATACCAGATCTGCCTGGGATAGTGATGCTAAAAAACAACAAAAATGTCACAGCTCTGATACTTGCTTATTAATTGGCTCTGCAGATGAGGTCACTAAAATAACCTGACAACACTAAAATTTCTTTCCTTATGTCACCCTGACAGGCAGAGATTATATATCTAGGTAGATAAACATATTACTTAACCTTTAATGTATTAATATCCTCAGATACAATTTCCATGTATGAATGCAAAAACGGGCATTCTTTAGGAGTTGAACAATATTTAAAATAACACATTATGGTTCTGTTTTCCTTACAAAACATCAGTGTATGATATTTATTTGAGTCACAAAAAGTTACAATTTTGTTATATCAAAAAAGAGACAGGGTGCCTGTGTGGCTCAGTAGGTTAAGGTCTGGTCACGATCTCACAGGTCATGTGCTTGAACTCCAGGTTGGGCTTTGTGCTGACAGCTCAGAGCCTGGAGCCTGCTTTGGATTCTGTGTCTCCCTCTCTGCCCCGCCCCCACTCACACTCTGCCTCTGTCTCTCTCTCTTAAAAATAAACATTAAAAAATGTTAAAAATAGACGCAAAATGTTATATTATTTAGCCATTTAAAAAGAAGGAAATTTTGTCATTTGCAACAACAGGGATGTCCCCTGAGCCTGGAGGGCATGATAGCAAGTGAAATGCATCAGACAGAGAAAGACAAATACCTCTGACCTCACATACATGTGAAATCTAAACAACAGCAGCAACAATCAAACTCACAGATCCAGAGCATAGACTGGTAGTTAGCAGAGGTGGGGGGTGACTGTGGGTGAAATGGACAAAGGTCAAAAGGCACAAACTTCCAGCTATAAAATAAATAAATGCTAGAAATGTAATGTACGGCATTGTAACTATAGTCAAAAATACTGTGTACTGTATATTTGAAAGTTGCTGAGAGAACAGATCTTAAAACTTCTCACAAGGAAAAAATTATACAAACCTGCATGGTGACAGGTGTTCACTAGACTTATGAGCACTTCACAATATATACATATATCAAATCATTATGTTGTACCCCTGAATGTAACACAGTGTTATAAGTCAATTATATCTCAATCAGGAAAAGAGGTATTGAGACACATATTATTATTGAGTGAAACAATGTAAAGTTATACATTTTTCAAAAGCATTATAAAAGTTGATATTACGGATAGCAAGTCAACTTTCCTGTTAAATCACATCCTTTGGACAAACATGTTCACAAACCTCTTTGTGCTAATCTTACATCCAGGCAATTCCAACCATTTCCAACCTTGAGGTGGATATTAACCACATGTTATCAGCTACACGCTAGCTCTGAAAAATCCTTCATTCCCCTTGAGATAATCCTTTCAAAGAAAGATGAATGGGGAACCAAAACAGAAACTAAACCAGCTACTGTGACAAGCACCAGATGCTATAAAGTGCGGTATAAGCATAGGACAAAAGTACTGAATTTGAGTCAGGGAATAAAGTACAGTAAATTGCCTTGCCAGAACATCAAATGCCACAGATTGTGCTTCCTCTCTCATAATCAGCCGATGATTAAGGAGCATGGTCTCATCAAAACTTCTTGCAAAAAATCAACAGACTGGTTATTTCTTTCTAGTTGCCACAAGAGTGGTTTATCTTCTTAATTGTAATTGGTTAAAAGTCTCAATCATCAAAGCATATTGAGTATACTAATGAAAACATATCCTTCTTTGGTCAGTTACGATGGTATTCAGAGAGGAAAAAAATAACAGCAATATCAACTATATAAACCAAATGGAGATTCTGTACAGTCCTATTTTTTCAACTTCAAATTATTATCATTATTATCTTTCCTGTAAATGTCTCTGGCAGAAAACATTTTAAGATATAAGATCTGATGGAAGAACCAAAGTGTAGGGTTCAGACTGATTCTCTGTCTCTGTCTCTCTCTGCCTCTCTCTCTCTCTCTCTCTCACACACACACACACTCACACAATAATAATAGTAATAATAATAATTATTATTTTAAAAAGATAAATCATGGATCAGTTTCTATATATCAGAAAAGATATTGAGTCCTGGATTAAGAATATCCAATACAACAATCATGAAGAAGCAGTCTAGTGGAAGAGCTTAATACATAAGCAAACATATCTTGATGTTGGAGATGTGTGCGGAAAGTTATACAAGGGTACTGAGCACCACCCCCTCCCCAACCCCCCCACAGGAGTGATAGCTGTCAGGTAAGAATGTCTAGAGAAGGAGATGGCTCAGCCAAACTGTCCAAGGATGAGTAGTAGTTACCTTTAAGGAAGATGAAAATTATGGAAAGGGCATATCATAAACTGAAAATAATACAAATCAAAGTAGAAAGCTGAGCAGTAGTGTAATGTGTGTAGAGAGAAATTAGGAGCAACCCAGCATATGCCATGAGGCACAGAACAGTGCAGGCAGTATAAATTGTATCAACTCATGCTCCCAGAGTTATATACAGTTGCATAACCCAAGTCCTTTTTCCAACACTGCCTGGAATTACTAAGGTCCCTGGGAAAACTTTGAAATATTTGTGAGATGACACCTAGCCTTTCTGTCAAACCTCCATTGATTGAACTGCAAATCACATGAAAGTAGCCATCTTGCCCCTGCCCACAACCATCAGGACCCAACCTGCATACTGCCCTATGAGGCAACAGACACCCAGACTGTCATCAGGCTCTCAAGTGTTCTGCATATGCTAGTTTATGATGTCTAGACATGACTTTTTGCTTTTCACTTTCCAAAAACTACAATCCCTGTAAGTGAACAGATCATCTAATTTTCAGTTGTTTAAGCTCATTATTCTCTGTCTCTGTCTTCACTGTATACCTCTGTTCTGGTTAGCTCTCTGTGCTCATGATGACCTGCCTCAGTCCTTGAACATGACACATTTAAATCTGATTCACCTCGATACAGTGGACTCAGGATTTTGCGGGTGAGTCCCTCAAATATATATCGTTTCACTGTCTCCAAGGATTCATATATAGTCAACCCATTAATCTGGAAGACTTACCTGAGGTCGATCTTTTACTTAGTTTCTGCAAATAAAACCATTTGTCCCTGCTCTTCACTCTTCAGATAAAGACATTAATTAACTTATCAGACATTTGGAGTTCCAACCATATGTCAGATTCTGTTCTTGGTGCATGGAATACATCTGTGAACAAAATGGATAAAAACATCCACCATCTTTAGCTAATATTCTAGTGGAAAGGGAGAGGTGGAGGCAGAAAATAAACGGGGAGTTGTAACAAAATATTCTTTAATATTATGCTGTTTTGTGGCTGACAGCCACACAGTGAAAATATATCTCCATTTGATTCTTTTGATATAGGTCTTGCCCATCACATTTTGCCCAGAAAATTATAGTTTTGCCAACTTGCAGTGTCTCTTTTTGTTGGCATCCCAACAAAGGGATGTGATTTCTTTTTCTCTGCCTCCACAGAATAATCCGATATAATAGTCCATATAAGAAGACTTTTAAAACTATAAATAATTTTTAAAAATCCAGGGGCATCTGGGTGGCTCAGTCTGTTAAGCGTCTGACTCTTGATTTTGGCTCAGGTCATGATCTCATAGTTCATGTGTTCGAGTCCCCTGTCGGGCTCTGTGCTGGCAGTGTCAGAGCCTGGCTGGGATTGTCTCCCTCTCTCTGTGCCCCTCCTCTGCTCACCTGCTCTTTCTCTCAAAATAAATATTTTTTAAACTAATATTATTTTTGTATTATTTTAATAATCTTATAAAACATGTATTCTCTATATTCCTGATTTCTTCAGGTTATGTCTAAACTCCTTGGCATAATCATAGTCTCATTGTAATTAGATTGTTTGTTTCATTCTTCTATATTCTTGGTTCTCATCACATCGAAGTACCCAGAATTATCTGAACATGATATCTCCATCCTTGGCTTATTTCTGTACCTATAATTTAACTTCCTATTTTGGCTGCAGTTGAATTTTCAATAGCCCAATTGTAACTTTCTATGGAAAAAAGGCTTTCATTTTCCTGCCACAACATTAATTGACCATTCCATACTATGCCAACAACATTGAAAAGTGTGTATTTTTTAAAATTCCCCTTTACCTCACACACCTACATCTTATCAATGAGCAAAACGTACAAAATCCACCTACTTCTCATCTTAATGATTACGCACTGTTCTGTTTTGCTTGGACAACTATTAATAGTCTCTCTGCTGTTTCCTCTTGACATAATGCATACATCCTCCACCAGCTACCAGAATCATCTCTGTGAAATATAAACCAATCATTTCACCCCTAGCTTAAAGTCATTAGTCTCCACTTGAAATTGGGTTAAAATCTTTTATTAAAACTATTTCTGATATGTTTCCAGTGTACCCCTCTCCCCCACTTTATCTCACCATTATCTGTTCTGCCTCAGCCATACTGGACTTGTTTCCCTTCCTTAAAGACACTGAGTTCATGCTTTTTTTTTCAATGTTTATTTATTTTTGAGAGAGAGAGAGAGAGCAAGCATGAGCGATGGAGGGGCAGAGAGAGAGGAAGACAGATCCCTAGCCCATCTCCACGCAGTCAATGCAGAGCCTGATGTGGGGCTTGAATTCACAAACTGTAAGATCATGACCTGAGCCAAAATTCAGAGTCAGTCCTATGCTTAACCAACTGAGGCACCCAGGTGCCTGGCACTGAGTTTATTCTTGCTGTCAGACCTTTTCACTAACTAAAGCTTCTGTTGGGTTGGCCTTCTTTTTGTTGTGTGTTTGTCTATTTGTTTTTTAGGATACTCTTCTCACTGATAGTTATCTGACAAGCTCCTTTTCTCATTTAGGGATCAGGCAAACCATTATCTCTAGAAAGATGCCTTCCCAAACCACATGATCTCATTTCTCATATTTTAAAATTGACTTGTATTTGGTTATCTGTTTCCTTATACTAAAATAGAAACCCAGGAGAGAAGGCCTTCCTCAGCCTTGTTCACTGCTAACCCCTAGGGTCTTGAATAATGCCTGACATGGGAGGAACTCACTCCATGTTCTGGCAGATGAATGGATATAGTTATTTATTTGAACAGCCCTGACTCCTGTGCTTCCATTTTCATAGCCCAGCTTTATGCACAGGATCAAGGATGCAGTAAGATTTCAAATATTTGTCAGATAAATAAAGATCCATATAAACTTACTGCTCATGAGAGGAAAAAGCAAGGTATCATTTGCCAGTGTGACATCAATAACAGCAAACTCATGCACATAATTTTAAATACTTTTTAACAAAAATGATAATTTGTAGTTTATCCTTCCCCCATTCATAAATAAAATATTACATAAAAATAAGTAATTTACCATTCATGACTTACTCTTGAGCTAAATGATGTATAAATATTTCATGTCCCTGGGCTACTAGAATAACACAATTTGCTCATTGGCATGAGGATAAAGTATTTGGAGCAGCTACTTTAGGAGGCATGATCTTCGCATCTTTCTGTTTCATTTGCTTTGATTTTCCATGATTCGTAAATTTTCTTTTCCCTATGACCTTGGAATGGCATTCATTTGAAAAAGGGTCAGATGGATTTAAGAGTGAAATCCATGACCTTGAGGTTAAAAAAAAAAAAGATAGCTGGCTCATAAAAGAATAAAGTTCATGTTATTGATGGTCCCGGGTTAATCTTATTTGTGAGCATGATAGCTATGAATGAATATGAGAATGTCAGAAATGTAGGCGGTAGCAGCACAAAGTTCATTGAAGGACCAGGGCAAAATTTTCATCATTTTGTTATATTTTATTAAAAACACTTTTTGCAATGAATGTAGTTTACCAAGATTTACATCATCAAAATACGGCTAAGGGTTACGAGAAAACATCTATTTACTGAACCTTCCAGAGTTGAAGTGAAACAATTATATAAAAATAAGTACAGGTCAAAATTCTACATTAAAAGGGATAATTTAATGGCTATACACAATCCAATTTCATCCCGACCTTATTATATTTTTGTCTCTAGAATTGACTTTTCTTTTTGTTACTGTGCAAGTGAATGGGATTCTCATTGGAATTTATATCCAGGATGCCCCATAATTCCCAGAGGTAATAATGGAAAAATAAATCACTTTACTTCACAACGTGCCTATGAAGCTTTTGTATTGATGCTTAAATCAAATTAAAGTAAGGTCACAGAGATACCTGATTCTCCCAGCATTGGGGAAAAAAAGGGCAAGGGAGATTGAAAGGGACTGCAAATATTTTATAGTATTAAGACTTGATGAAATAGATCCAGCATTTAATGATGACTCCCAATCTTTTTCTCAGCCCATAAGTCTATATTGTAATAATGTCAATTATTCGCCCTGGGAAGTGATCTGGTTTCACATTAATGTCTGATTGCTCTCATGATTTACTTTTTTGGGGATCCTAATTGAACTCCTGAATTTTGTGTGATCTGCCTATCATTGATTAAAAAGAGAGTGTCTTTTTGCTGCAAACACTATATTTCAATAAATCAGCAAAACAGCCCAGAGGAAGGGATAAGAGAATTACTCTAAATCTCTTTTTTCATAAATACATGTTTGGATACTTACATGTGAATGTACAAGAAATCTAAGTTTTAATTGGCACAGAATTGTGGACAATGTCATGCCTACAACTTATTCAGTACATTATTGGTGATGTAAACAAATTAAAGATAAGTTCTTGCCAAAAGAATTTAAAGTCAAACACATTAAGCATTCTAAGAATTGAAATAGCTCCAGTAAACTTGTAAAAGGAAATAGATTAGAGAAATAAAGTAAAAACAAACTCCAAAACCTTCTGCATTTTTAAAAATATTTTATTTATTTTTGAGAGAGAGAGAGAGACAGCATGAGCAGGGGAGGGTCAGAGAGAGAGGGAGGCACAGACTGAAACAGGCTCCAGGCTCTGAGCTGGCAGTCAGCACAGAGCCCGACGCAGGGCTCCAACCCACAAACTGCGAGATCATGACCTGAGCCGAAGACAGACGCTCAACCTCAACCGATTGAGCCACCCAGGTGCCCTCCTTCTGCATTTTTAAAGAAATAGGTTGCTCTACCCAGAGAAACATACTTTGTAACAAAGTCATGGAGATGATGTGCATATGTCTTTTATACATCCATTGATAAAAATAAAAGATATTGATAATGGAAATGGAAAAATCCACATTAGAGACCAATTCTTTTGGTCTTTTATCTCAGAGAAGAGGGATGGGATAAGTGGGAATACAACTGCTGAATCAATCAATCAATCAATCACTTAATCTATCAATCAATCAATCAATCCTTCTAGTTTTTACACATGCCCTAAGAATTAAGTAGTAGGTTAGCAACTCAGGCATAAATTGGGTAGGATTTCAATTCCTGAAGATGAACCGCATAAGCAGTAAAACAGTTCTGAGTTGTAACTGTGCTGACAGTGATGAGCTATGTAACTAAGTGAATCAATGCACCATCATCTCCATTCCCAAGGAGAGGATTAACTACTTATTTTAAAAGTATCTTTCAACAACAGAATGGCAAAACATATGGGTTAATTTCTTCTCTTTGATTCCCAACACACTAGCAATAATCAAATAAACAGTAGTGCAACATTATAGATTTGAAAGAAATCTGAAATAATCTGCATGGCTCAGTTCATGATACTAGTTATTGAGATAAATGCAGGACACTGTGGTCCCCTAAATTCTAGTTAGATGGCTTTACACCACACTAAAGTATAAGAATTGGAATTTTTTGCCAGATGCATTTAGTGTATTTACACTGCTTATGAAATTACCATAATATCTATGACCTGGACTATTTTCTATTCTTTTTAAAATTTTTTTAATATTTATTTTTGAAAGAGAGAGAGACTGGGAGGCCGTAGAGAGCGAGAGAGAGACAGAGAATCTTAAGCAGGCTCCAGTTCTAAGCACTAGGCTTGACATAGGGCTTGAACCCAAGAACCCAGGAGATCATGACTTGAACCAAAGTCAGATACAACCAATTGAGCCACCCAGGCACCCTGAGTAGTTTCTATTCTTAATAAAATACCAGTCACAGATTTGATTTGGTATTAAAAATATTTGATCAGTTAGGAGAAGTAATGAAACTAATTTTCTGAAACACATAACTCATAAATTACTCTGATGATTTGGTCTTTTCAATTAACCCAAGAGAACGTTCCAAAAATAAGTATTTTAAGTAAAGAAAGCATTACTGGGGAATAACTTCATAACACGAATAATGTAAAGACCCTCGTTCACTTACAAGAAGATAGAACATGGAATCTTATGCCAGACTGCCTAATTTAGAGCCTTGTCTCTTCCACATCCAACATGTGACTGATTCTAGAGTGTTACTTACCTTCTCTTTACCTCAGGCTCCCCATCAGTAAAATGGAGAAAGTAATGATGTGACCTCATACGAGTAGTGATTTGTGCTTTGCTAAAATTAAATAATGGTGTATTTATTAATATTTAAATCCTGCAACATTTTCTAGTATGTAAACATGTTTACCGTGTTCTCTATAATAATTTAGTTCTCATATTAGTCTGCTTGGGGTGCCATAACAAAGTAATATATTTGGTGACTTAATTAATGGAAATTTATTTCCAAGAGTTCTGAAGGCTAGGCAATCCAAGATCGAGGTACCAGTATAGTCTGTTTCTGATGATGCCTCTCTTTGTGACTCCCTGTGTGTTCATGTGGAGAGGAGACAAAGAGATCTGGTCTTTACTCCCCCTCTTATAAGGATCGCAGTTCTGCTGAATTAAATCCTTACCTTTGTGACCTTATTCAACCTTAAATACCTCCTAAAGGCTCTGTCTCCAAAGATAGTCAAATTGGGGGTTAGGGCTGTAACACATGATTTTGTGAGAGTCACAATTTAGCTAATATCACGTTCCTACCAAATTTTGTAATGCTGACATTACTATTTTCTATTATAATTATCATATGTACTTGTTAATTAGTTCTAACAGATATTCTATCAAATTTCATTCTTTGGCAACCCTTGAACTCAAATTTCTACAGAAGGTCTCACTTAATATTTTCTTACAAGTGCCTCCTTTCTTCTAAGTTGAAAATGAGCCAATATGCGTAGTGTGTGTGTTTAACAATAGACTGGTTTAAGTACATAGGAATCTCTCATTAATCAACATTTTGAAGGTCATTTATAACTCTGAATTTTTAACTAAATATTTGTGAATTGTCAGTAATTCACTTTATCATAATTTGTAGTGGTTCTTAAGTTTATTTCACTCACCACCATAATACAGAAACAGAGAAGAAATTTTGACAATCATTGATACTAGTAGGGTTTTTTTTTTGTTTGTATCAGTACAATTGTTCACCTAAAATATGGGATTATATGTCAGAAATAGTAGTGGAACACTTGACCTTTAATTATATATGAAATGGCTAATTATAATATGCCACTAATCTCTGTAGTCCAGTTGAACACAAATTAAATGGAGATACTTCCAAAACTGAAATTTAATTAGCTCACTTCATACACTTGCCACCAGCACTTCTGGTCCCTTAGAAAGATGGACAGCGTCCTCCCTGAATCCCTGGGCATTACCAAGTAAGACATATCTAACTCAAATATCACAATTCTTCACCCAGTGATCTCTTCAGCCCATCATATTCAGCCCTAATGATTCAGGGGATGGAGCTCTGACATCCTCAAGACTACACAGCAATATCTACTACAGTGATCTACTACAGATTGAGTAGGTATGGTCTTATTTTGAGAGAGACAGAGAGAGAGAGAGACAGAGTGAGACAGAGAGAGAATGGGAGAGGGGCAGAGAGAGTGGAAGAGAGAGAGAATCCCAAGCAGGCTCTGCACTGTCAGCATGGAGCATGATATAGAGCTCAAACTCATGAAATGAGAGATCATGACCTGAACCAAAACCAAGAGTCAGATATTTAACAGACTGAGCCACTCAGGTGCCCCTGGGTAGATAAATTCTTGTGCTTTTTTTTTGGTCAGCTCTTACCTTACAACTTACACAGGCATCAAAGGGGCTGGGTACCAGAGTGAGCTAGTAGCAACTACATTCTGTCTCAATGACTAGGGTTTGGTGCTCTCTTGAGCTAATTGTTTTGGATTGAAGAAAACCTGGCTGTATAATCTTCCAGAAGATCCCTTGGACTCCAACCAATGCCTTTTTACAACCTTTACCACCAGTTTTTCACACATGGTCAGGTGTAACTGAAACCTGGCAGTTTAATTTCATTTCATGTTGATACAGGCTAGACCTGTATCATGAGTTTGACCAAACACAATGTTCAAGGCATTCAGAGGCAAAGTTCAGAAGTTGGATTGCTTCTTGAGGGCATTATTTTATCCACCATTTCAATGCAGGGTCCACTGTTTACATAATATAAAAGGATAAATCCTGAAAACTATCTTTTACTCTTCCAAGAATTACATAATGTATCCATGGTATTGTTCTCATTTTAAAATGAGAACTTTTTTTTTCCTGCCAATTTACTTTATCTTAAAAACATCAAAACAAATCTATGAATCAGAAAAAGAAAGACAAAAGTGAAAATACTGGGACTTGGGCCACACATACATTGTTCAAAAGGAAGGCCACTTATGAAAATATGACATTTTTAATCTCTAAAGTGGAAAATTACCCAGATAAAGCTCTTTGTAGAACAATGAAGCAAAACCAAACAATGAAGGGCAATGAAAAAAAGAGACTGTCATGGAAGCTAATAGATAAAATGAGGACTGAGGTCTTAGAAATGAAGTCCTCACAATAAAGACATTAACTACTCTTTATTAACTGCTAAAAATGGATCTGGCACTCTGCCAGTCTTCTGAATGCAATATTTCCAGTGTTTACAACAACGATTATTAAGAATAGGCTTTCTTACTTTGCCTTTAGAGATGAACTGACTGAGTCAATGAAAGGTGACGTGATCACCCGAGGGTACAATTCTCATTCGATGTTTTCCTTGGCCAATGACAATTTTCTTTCCATGCACCATGTTGAAGAGTAAAGAAACTCATATTTCTTTACATAATAACCCAAATAGGGCAGCAGAAAAAAAGGGATGAGGAGGAGCAGGAAAATAGAGTTGAGTTTTATCTCTGTGTCATTTTGCATTGTGAAAACTTACGATTTCACAGGTAAGAACCACCATATGGAATTTAAGGTAATTTGACATCTGACTGCATAATGTGTTACTGTCTTTCTTATACATATTAAAAAATAAACTGAAAGTTTATTTGAAAACAATATGACAATGTCGAAGTGTAAAGAGTATATATATTATGAATTAATGATGATACAGATTTGCTATAATCACTTTGGAAAACATTTTTTGGCATGATCTAGTCAAGCTAAAGAGGAATCATGATAAAATACAGACATCCACTCCAAGAGAACTTCAATTCTCACCGGAACAGGAATGAATATTTATTGCAGTACTGCTTTAATGTATAAACAAAAGTTATATACACACACACCAAGTAGAAATGCTGTATTTATATTCCTTTGATCCATTTTGGGGCATATATACATATACACATATATATATATATATATGTGTGTCTCTACATAACATAAATATCAAGACAATGTGTACAAAATTAAATCATAAAAATACTTAGTATGCCTCCACTTACATAAACATTAAACTAGTAAAAAAATAAAATAACAAATATATGCTTAGTGATGTTCACACCTACATGAAAAATTATAACGAAATGCTAGAGAATGATTCATAAAACATTCAGGGTTGATGGTTGTCACTAAGAGGGGACAGACATTCTGAGGAGGCACCAAGGGGTCTTCAAGGGAATGGTTTATATTCTGCCTTAAGCTTGGTGCTAGGAATATGCTTGTTCCTTTTACTAAGTTGTTCTTGTTAGGCACACATAACAGTATCTAGTTTTGCTTTGTTTTTTAAATCAATGAATGTCCTCATTTATTTATTTATTTTGAGAGAGAGACAGAGAGATAGCGATTGGAGAAGGGGCAGAGAAAGTGAGAGACAGAGTCCCAAGCAGGCTCTGTGCTGCCAGTACAGAACCCAACGCGGGGCTTGAAGTCACAAACCATGAGGTCATGACCTGAGCTACCGGATGCTCAACTGACTGAGCCATGCAGGCACTCCTCTAGATTTTTTTTAGTTTATTCATTTTGAGGGAGAGAGCACAACCTGGTGAGGGTATGAAAGAGGGAGGGAGAGAGAGAGAGAGAGAGAGAATCTCAAACAGGCTCCATACCATCAGCGCAAAGCCCTGATTTATTTTGAGAGATCATGACCTGAGATGAAATCAAGAGTCGGGCACTTAACTGACTGAGCCAACCAGAAGCCCCAACAATATTTAGACTTTGAATGCATATTTTGTGATAGCATCGTATAAACAAATAATAAAGCAGTCCTTGGGGATATTAGACACATTTAAAACTGAAAACATTGAATAATCATAGTGCCCTTTATATGGGCAACTGCTTATCAGTTCCTTACTCCTTTAGAAATGTTCTTTGGAAACAAAAGCATATATATACATGTGTAAAAGAATAACTACAAAGATAACATAATTGCTACAGGCATTTAGAAGTTGGAGGGAAAGGAAGACTGCTCATTAAGCTCTACCAAGATGGTTCATGTACATTACCCTCTTTCATCTTGTGCCCTCCCCTCGCCCGTGAGAGATAACTAGTACAAGATGATCTGGGGTAATGAACCATCCCTCTTTGCATGCTACCCAACACAGAGCCACTTTCAACATCCATATCAGAAGTTACTGAGAAGGGAAAAGGCAGATTCTTATCATCCACTGCAAGTAGGTTATAAGCAGAACTAAAACTGCGATGTTAGCCTATCTGAGTGGGAATCTCTCTACCAGGAGGTGAGTCTTTCTTGGAAGCAGATGAGGAGAGATCACTGCTAATATCCACATTGCCTGTTTTTATTGTTATTATTATAATTAATATTTGTATTTAGTGGATTTCCATATTTAATATCAAAACAAGTCTTTCTAGATAAGAAAACTGCAATTCCAAGACACCTTGCTCAGAGTATAGCATATGAGTATATATGAGACTTAGTCCCTTTACGTCATCAGGTGCCACCACACCCAAAAGGCAGTAAAACCTTGGTTTGTGAGCATAATTCATTCTGGAAACATGCTTGTAATCCAAATCACTTGCATAGCAAAGCAAATTTCTCCATAAGAAATAATGGAAACCCAAATGATTCATCCACAGCCCAAAAATATTCATATAAAAATGATTACAGTACTTTAATATAATACAAAATAATATATACAAAATATAAAGAAAAATAAATGAATTAACTTTCACATATCTTTGAAAATCTTCATGTCTGGTGTGAAGGAGATAAGAGAGGGAAAGGTTATTGTGTAGGATGACTTTCACCATCTCTAAAAGAATCACTGCTATCTATTGGCTCAATGGACTCTTTTTCTTTTTGTGCAACTTTAACAAGGAATGTATCCAATGACATTTGCGTTTGCCTCCTTTTCAAGATTTCAAAGAAATGTGACATTGTATTGAAGATCACCCACAATCACGGAGTGAGAAAGAGAGAAAGAGGGAGAGAGAAGAATCATTGATTCATTTGTGATCATGTGACATTTGGCATCACGTACTACCTGTATTGAAAGACGGCACTCATTTATCAAGTTAAAATCTATTAGAAATGTTTGCTCATTTTGTGGAACACTCGCAGAACAAATTCCTCACAATCCAAGTTTTTACTGTAGTTTTAAAAGGTGATGGAGGAGGGCTTTGAAAGCCACCTCACTCTAAGTGAAAGCCATAACCAGCTTAACTCTTTCAAACTTTCACTTAATAATTGCCTTCTACGCCTTCCCTGGAAACTATCGATAACTGCATACTGCTTTCCCCTACTCAAAACCCACTTATTTTACTACTTTGTGTTAGTTTTCTCTTAATATACCCAATGGCACTGTGGCACAGGGTTCCTTTTGGGAGCAAATAAAATGTTCTAAAAGTGGTTATGACCACAGAAGCACAACTTTGTGAAAACTCTAAACACCATTAAGTAGTATACTTTTAAGCAGTATGTGTGCAATTTGAATGAATCATATGGTATGTGAATTATATCTCAAAAAAAAAAACTCATAAACTATGAAGGAATAAATCTCGCCCAAGGTTTAAGTTCCAAGTTTTGAAGGCCGTGCTCTGTGACACTGGAGCATCAGTGTCTTAGTTTGGACTCCTATAACAAAATATAATTAAATGGGTAGCTTAAACAACAAACATTTATTTTTCACCGTTCTAGAATCTGGAAAGTCTAATATCAAAGTAGATCCAGGGTCTAGTGAGGACACTCCTCCTGGTTACTCCATGTATCCTCATATGGTGGAAAGAAAGAATAGCAAACTCTCTGCTGACTCTTCTAATAACAGCAGTGATCCCATCATGAGGCCCTCACCCTCATGATCTACTTACCCCCAAAGTCCTAACTCTACATACCATCACACTGGGAATTGGGTTTCAACGTCTACATTTTGGGGAATAAAACCTTCAGTCCATGGCAATTACAAGTTTAAAAACTAATAATCAAGTAGAGCTATAACACTGAAGATACGATACAGTTCAAAATGGCCAATGATTAATCTAGGCTCCAAATGATTACTGAATACTTCCAGGATGAAGTCCATATACACTGAAACCATGAGCAGAGAAAAATTAAAATATGAAGTATGGTCAAAGTAACAAAGACAAGATGTAACAGATATTCTGATAAGACAGTAAAAATGTAACAATATAGTGAGGATTTAATTTAGATGGAGTAGATGAGTGAGTTCATCATGTAAATAGTCTCCTGCACTGCACTTAAGAGATGATATAATAATAACATATAACCACAGAGCACAGTGATAATCAACACTAGTGTTTGTTCCAGAGGTAAAATTACATATGATATATTAAAAAGGGAGCCTCCTTCCTGACATTCTTTAGCTCATTGTTATCAAAGAGTAAGTATGGCATATCACCAGAACTGTCACTCAAACTGAATTATACACTCTACAACTGGTTCTTGAATTATGAGACAGTCTTTTCGTAGCTGCATTTCAGATCAACTCCTTTTAAACAACTTCAAGTAATTCCATAAAATCTGCCTTGCCTTTTATTTCCTTTCCCTCACTGTTTTCTATGATTTCATCTTGTAGTAACTCCTCAAATGCATTAAAGAAAGCAGTTGAAATTAAATTTTATTAGATTTAATTTTTAAACTTTGTATGCCAACTACACAGCTATACCAAATACAGGGATTTCACAAGTACAAATTAGAATGAAAATTACATTTATCCTTAGTCAAGTTATATGTCTGAAAATACACAGGCATTCCTAAAAAATGTGTGGTATGCAAGAAGTAATTAGATAAACTGCTTCAGGTGGGAAAAATTCTGAGGGCATCTGATAATAAAAGAAAATCATCTGCAGAATAACCAGTGAGAAATTTGAGTCTTCCTAAGAACCACCTAGAAAATTCTGTATGTGAGAGCACTGAGGCCGGTTATTCATGACAGAAAAGGGCTAAATTACTAGATACTAGAATAAATGATATATATTTGTCAGGTTGGTAGATTTCTTTCTACATCCTATAAATAGTAAATAGCATGACCACAATGGGTATATTCTCTTCACCAGAGCTACGCATGCCTATTCTCATACCTATACATATTCATTACATATTCACGGGTCACCTTACCCAGACCCATGGCTTCAAATAACTCCTAAATGTAGTCACTAATTACATGAGAGCTAGAGTTCTTCATTAAGTTCCAAATTTGTATATATTCAACTACCTTTTTTAACATCTTCACTGAAGTGAAAAATAGGAATTTAAAAATTAAATTCTTAATTATACCACCTTCCCAACAATCCTGCTCTTTTCAAGGCCCTCCAGTGCAACTATCACTTATGTAGGGATTCTGGATAAAAAGTAAAAACCTGATGATTAACCTCCAGAATTCACAAGTGCTGTAACAGGTCTATCAACGACTTATATTAGTTCTACCTTTATAGGAAATCCAGAATCTCCTATCATTCTCATCCCTAATCTTTTTGTCCTCCATTGCCATCCCTCAGCTAGGATACAGTGATACTTTCCTAACATGCCTATAATGCAGCCCACTGCTTCCAATGTTCCATAAAGCAGCCAGAGCCAGAATAACTGTTTAAAAATGCAAATAAGATACTGTCAAAATCCTGCTTCTAATCTTTCAATAGCTTCCATAACTTCCTGCAGATAAAACCCAAAATCTAGATCATGGTAGGTATGTGATCAGGCTGTATTTTAACCTATCCAAGCTTTTGACTCACTTAACTCACTATACTCCATTCTGGTCTTACTTTTTCTTTAACATGCTGAATTTATTCTCATCACATTTGTCGTTACGAATTAAATACATACATATTTACATACATAAATGAATACAATCTCTCTTAGATACTTTCATCTATTCTTGTGGCTTGAAATATCATCAATATATTATTTCTAAGCTTTTATTTCCATCCAATACTTCTATTTTAAGATCCAGATTGCAATATCCAATTTCTTCATAAGCAATTTCACTTGAAATCTTTTAAAAATTAACTAATCCTCTCTCATTTCCCCTTGGCTTGCCAAAAATTCTTCGTCTTCATTTACTAGCACCATCATTAACTATATCAATGGCTTTATCCAACCAACCAACCAATCACCCATTATGTTTAGACAATTTTAACTCACGAATATATCTCAGTTTGCTTAATTTTTCCCAGCCTAATTGACAACACTCTGGATAATTTAGTATTATCTCTTCCTTAAAGGCTAGTAATAGCTTCCTCACCAACATCCCTATGTCCAGATCTGCTATCATCCAAGCCATGCCAGTGTGATCATTCTAAAATGCCATGTAGAGGCTGTCACTTCCTTACAGAAACTTTCAATGGTCTTTCTTTATACTCCCCCCATCCTTAAAAATATTTAAAGACATCTAGCATAGTATTAGAAACATTAACTAATTAACACATAATTACTTCACTTATAATCACCCCCTATACTCCATTGCTATCTTGCCATACTGAATTACCTGCATTTCTACAAACAAACAAGATCCCTTTTGTCTTTGTATATGTTACTCCAAACTTTAAGAAGGACCTCATATTTGAAATAATTTTTGCATTTTTGACTGAGAAATTATATTGAAAGTCCTTACCACAGGTTACATGATCTAGATGATCCGCCATTTGCCTTTATTTATATTCAGTTATCATCTCTCATCTCACAATCCCCTTCCTTCAGCCACCCAGAAATCCCTGAAGATGCTCTACATATGGGAACCAGAATCCTAAATAAGAATGACCATAGGTATGTTTCTTGTTTATGACTTAATTACAGTTAGTTTTATACAAGATGTTGTAGTGATGATGAATATACCAATCACCAAGGCACAGAGCACTGCTTTGGAAAGTGTTAATTGTGTTAGAAAAGTCAAGCAAATACTGACCCATATCACATCAGACTTCAAACAAAGAAAGTCAAATTTATTTTTGTTTTATATGTTGGAGCTTAGTGTTAAAGCCTCTGAAGATATAAATATGTATATGTGTGTATAAGTGTTTTTTTTCTTATACTCCATGACTCGTCTCTAGTCTATGTTTTTTTCAGTATTAAAATATTTATATTTCAAGAGTTTTATTATATTAATCCAACTACTATGCTCTGTATATTTGTTCTGCATAATTTTGGACTAAAATAGTGATTATTTTTACTATTTCCGGCTATTTGGAGGAAAAAAACCCTGAATTCAAAATGGATATTGTTTTGTATTTTATTTTATTTTTTAACTGTTTATACATTGTTTTGATAGAGAGAGAGAGAGAAAAAAACAGAGAGAGAGGGAGGGAGAGAGAGGGAATGAGCAGGGGAGGAGCAGAGAGAGAAGAAGAGAGAGAATCTCAAGCTGACTCCATGCAGTCAGTGCAGAGCCCAATGTGGGGATCAAACTCACCAACTATGAGATCATGACGTAAGCCAAAATCAAGAGTCAGCCACTTAACCAACTGAGCTACCCAGGCACCCTTTTGGATGTATTTTTAAAAACTGTATTCAAGATGAACCACTTGTTTTAAAAATGTACAAAACACATGAATGGGCAATGCACAGAAGAAACCTCCAAATTATCAGTGAGCATATGAAAATGTACCCAACATCACTGAATCATCAGGAATATGCAAATTAAAACCACAGGGAGTATTTCTTTGACTGTATGACTACTCTTACAGACTACAAGAGTAACTGACACTAAAGTTTGTTTTTTTTTTAAGATTTTCAGTATCAAATATTAGGAAATATATGAACAACTGTAACTTAGACACATTGCTAATAGAAGTGTAAAGTGATAAAAAATCATTCTAAGGGCACCTGGATGACTCAGTCGGGTAAGCATCCAACTTCAGCTCAGGTCATGATCTCACAGCCCACGGGTTTGAGCCCCGTGTTGGGCTCTATGCTGCTGGCTCAAAGCCTGGAGCCTGCTTCAGATTCTGTGTCTCCTTCTTTCTCTGTCTGCCCTTACCCTGCTCACTCTCGCTCTCTCAAAAATAAATAACTATTTAAAAAGTTTAAAAAGGGGCACCTGGGTGGCTCAGTCGGTTAAGCATCCGACTTCAGCTCAGGTCATGATCACATGGTTTGTGGGTTCGAGCCCCATGTCAGGCTCTGTGCTGATGGTTAGCTCAGAGCCTGGAGCCTGCTTCAGATTCTGTGTCTCCCTCTCTCTCTGACCCTCCACTGCTCACACCGTCTCTCTTCCTCTCTCAGAAATAAATAAAACATTTTAAAAAAAAGTTTAAAAAAATCACTTCAAGAAAATGTTTGGCCTTCCTTATCTACCAAAGCTAATCATAAACCTACTATATGATGAGAAATTCTATTCCTAAAATAAAATCAAGAGAATTCATTATTATATGTGCCCCCCAATATATAAAGATTTTCATAGAAGTTTTATTTACAATAGACAATACCAGAAATAACCAAAAATGCCTATTAACAATACAGTGAATACATCGTCTTCTGTTCTTAAGCAATTAACTACTATATAGTCATAAACTACTTTTATATGAAGAAATACAGATTAAACTATTAACTAATAAAAGTTTCAGAGAGAAAAGATGCTGTAATTAGGATTTCATCCATAAGAAATTTTAAAAGCTGAACAAAAAAAGAGACTAAGAATAATAATTATTTTGAGTGGAGGGATGTGTGCAAGTATTGACTGGAAATGACCAGGTGGGGTACTTGCGGGGTACATTAGCTCTGTACCATAAATTGGAGACCAACTGCATGAGTTTTTACCTATGTAACAATTACTGAAGCCTCACTTAGGACTTGTATGTTTTTTTGTATATAAGTGAAACCTTGATAATAACAAAAACTCATATTTTACTGTAGTCAAAAAAACAAAGCTCTTCTTTTAAAGCATAGAAATCATTGGGACTTCTTTTGTCATACGATTTCACATTACTTATTACTGAATCCCTCTGAGGTTTCAAGTTAATTACCACAGACACACAAATTTTTATTACTCTTCTTATTCACAGTATTATTAGGTAGCTAGTCAATATTTTAAACTAATTTGATAGAAAAATATTTCTGCCAGTTATCACCAACAAATAAATTATATATCTAAATTTATTCCATAATTCCTTATAACAGAATTTTATGAAATATAAACTCAAGTTCATTCAAAATAAAGCAAATTAAAGATAAGGAAGAAATATCATAATTTGAACAGAGAGAGTAACAACATTTGATGGAAAAGAAAGCAAGAAATATTATGTCTAATTTTTCCCTTAACTTGTCTTCCAAGTACAATGACTTTTAGATTTACTAAACTAATCATGAAGAACACTTTTTACTTACAAATTAGAAAACCAAACAATGAAGATGCATAATGGCTCAGGTATTGAAAAAGAATTCACCTTCTTCAAACAAATTCAAATCTCATGGTCTGTAAAGAATTAGCATGCCACCTAATACTTAGAGGTAGCAAATGAGGCATCTTATCTGTCACTGATTCCAGTAGCAATTTGCAGGTAAAGTTTAAATTTTATATATTGTATTACTATTTGATGGCACTCATAAAAAAATCAGCACAAACTTTATGACTTCAATGATAATAATTTATTATCTTAGAGTTATAGAGGGGAAAAGACCTTCGCCACTAGCTGGGCTGACCTCAAGGTGTCAGTAGGTCTGCTTTTCTTTTTGGCAGCTCTATGGAAAAATCCATTTTCCAGCCTTGTTCCAACTTTTAGAAAGAAAGCTCATTCTTTGGCCTCTGGTCTATTCCTCTATTTTCAAATTCAGCTAAGTTGCATCTCTCTGATCATTCATCAGTAGTCATACCTCCGTGAGGCTTAGAAAGGTTCTCCACTTTCAGAGACTCATATGATTTAATTTAGAATCTGTATAAATAATCCAGTATAATGTCCCCATCGATGTCATTAGTTTTTCCTATGTGCCAAGTATCTTTTGCTATGTAAGATAACATGTCCACAGATTCTGGGTATTAAGACCTTTTGGGAGTCACTGTTTTGCCTATCATTTATTAATTTTGCACTGTCTCCTCAATATCTCAGTGATAACACCTGTAAGCCATTGAATGCATGAAGCTCAAGCTCAGGGTAGAATTTTGGCTGGGAAAATATATACAATATTTAAAGCATATGTTGTATATATGGTATAATAAAATATATATTATTTATTACATATGAGATATATACATACACATATAAGAATATAATATATTCTTTTTTTATGTTTATTTATTTTTGAAAGAGAGAAAGAGTGCCTGCAAGGGAGGGGCAGAGAGAGAGGGACACAGAATACGAAGCAGGCTCCAGGCTCTAAGCTGTCAGTGCAGAGGTTGACATGGGGCCCAAACCCACACTGTGAGATCATGACCTAAGCTAAAGTCTGATGCTCAAACCACTGAAACCACCCAGGTGCCTCCTTATATACTAGGAAAGAATTCTCTGGTTTGGATTATACTTAAAGCCTAGACACTGGATGACATCACCAATAAAGGATGTATAGACAGAAAAGAGGACCAAGGAACAAGTCCTCAGACACTATAACACTAGCAGATCAGGGAAAGGAGGGGATCAGCACAAGAGATGAATGAGCTCAGAAAGCGAGAAGAAGTGAAATCAAGAATCTGCAGTGATCTAGAAGCTAAGTGGTCAACTGAGGGCCAAGTGGGATGAAACCTGAGAACTGATCACAGCACTCAGTAAAGAAACTGTGATATCCTTTACAGAGCAGTTTCCCTACACTGGGGAGAAGAAAGTGGATTGAAAGTAGTGTAATGGCATGACAGGAGAGGAAGTAAATGCAATCTGGGAAAGCAACTGTTTTAGGAACTTTCCTTCAGATCTGGAAGAATGTAGTGGCATCTGATAGGGACATAAAAGTTTTATTTTATTTTATTTTATTTGGTAAAGAATTGAATAATAGCATGTAAACATGCCAGTGAAATCATTCAACAAAATTGGAAAAATACTGAGAAAGAAGAAAATTGTTGCAACAATGGTTTTGAGTATGTAAGAGTTGGCTTTTCAAACATATATGGAGAGGTCAGTCTCAGAGGAAAGCTCAGGAAATTCATCTAGAGAACTCAGAGAGAATACAGAGGAGTTGGACACAGACGGTAGTACGTGGATAGCTATGTTCATTTATCCCAGTAGATTTAATTTCTACCCTCAGAGGAAAGCTCAGGAAATTCATCTAGAGAACTCAGAGAGAATACAGAGGAGTTGGACACAGACGGTAGTATGTGGATAGCTATGTTCATTTATCCCAGTAGATTTAATTTCTACAATAAAATAGTAAGGAAGGAAATCACTTGAAAATGAGAATAGGGAAGAAACAACTGGAAATTTCACAAAAAATATGGAAGTTATGATCCAGTTGTCAAGATCCAGCAGAAAAACGCTGTCTAATTACTGGGCAGAGCCATGTGCCTAGCTAAAATTTATAAATTGCATAATACACATGAAAAGACACAACTTACATGTATTCATGCATTTATACATATATGGATGTTTTAGTTCAGAGTAGGACTGATGTATGCTTAGAGTTGGATGTGGCTGCCAAAAGAGCTAACCTTATCTTCAACTGCCATGATCAGAAATATAATTATCCAGAACACAGGCACCAGCATATTTTTTTCAATTTAGCACCATACTTTAAGAGATGAAAACTTCAGAGGAAGGCCAATAAATAGCACCATGCACCCTGGGTTAATACAAGAATAGGTGTTATAAGTATGGAAGCAATGGAGAATTCAGCTTAGATTAAAAAGTAATGGAATTAGTTCATGCTACTTCCCTATAATGTTGACAAATTTTCAAAAACATAGAAGAATCTGAGCATAGTATGGACCAGTTTAGTGAAAACAGGGAGTTGTGACTCTAGAAGAAAGAATACTGGATTAGGAAGGATAATCTCAACTCCAGTCCCTGGTCTGTGATGTGTACCTTGAGGAAATTGCCCCAGTAGGTTATACGGTGTGCTTTCAAGTAAGTAAATAAATGAAAAACTCTGAATCACTACATAATATCCCTGACCTTCAGTGGGGTTTCCCGCCTCATTTAAAAATGGAATCATCCAAATTGTTTCATCTACCTTGTAGATATTCAATGAGAACATTGTTGATGCTCTAACATTTGCATATGTGCTGTTTCCCAAGATAAAAATTACACTTTTATTCATTCTACACTGTTACACTGTTTTTATGTCACTAGAAAAAGATTTAGGCTCTATCTCCTAAAATCCTAATCATATTTGGAGGTCCTGTGAGTAGAAATCCCTAGTATCAGAGCTTAGTGGATAAAATCTTACAACTACTAACAAAAATTTTAACAATTTGGAAATCTCCAGAATGTCCTGCCTAGATTAGAAAATCCTTGCTTACTTGCTTTCTTTGAATGTTCTTTGTTCACATCGTAAATATATTTTTTTTGTTTTTCTTTAAAAACACTAAATATATTATTTGTCTCCATAATGAATTTCAGGGACTGGTAAGCCAAATTTATTTACAGTCATGAGACCCAAATTAGGTTTGGTCTAAAAAGGCTAGTCAAAGACATATACACAACAAAAACACAGCAGTAAGTGGTGTTCTGGAAATACCTTTAGTGCAGGAGATCCTCTAAGGGACCATGCCCCTATTTCATGATGCTTCCTATTTTGGGTTATTGAAGAGTTAGGGAGCCTTTTCTTAATAGTTTTGTATCTTCACTGCTCTTGGATTTATGTCCCTCAGTCAGGTGTTCTGAACCACGGAGACAGAGCAAATATAGCTTATCTATATAATCATTTTGCAAATGTAATTTTAGTTTCTGATTTTAAAACAAGAAGTTACACATTTGCTTCTGTAGTATGTGTGCAGAAAGTTGATATGTTATAGATATCTATTTAAGTTCAATAGAATTTACAAGTCTGACTAAGAGAAAGCATGATAAAAAATCACTTATAATAAAACAAATGTTCTTATTCTGGAAGAAATAAAGCAATCCTCACCAATCTTTCATTTTAGTTTATGCTTGTCTTAGAGGTAATGCAAAGGCAGCAAATAGGAGTAATCCCAGCTGGTCCTAGTCTCCAGGAAAGAAGACATCTTTCCGTATCAGAAAAAAATCACCATGTCTCAAGAGTTCTATTGAATCTTTATTACCCAACCCCTTAATAAAACTCCTTCATAGCTCTGTCAAGATCTGCTGAATGAGTCAGAGTCAGGGATAAACCAAAAACAAAACAAAAAAAAAAAAACCAAAAACAAACAAAAGAAAACTCTTGCTATGTGGCAAAAGTGAGAGCTGCTTTTCTCCATAAATTAGGTACATTTCACTGAAGGAAACGGTCTTCCCTGACACTATTATTTTCTCCAAAGCAAAGGCTTGTGAGAGGTGACTATTTTATATTTTTCATTTAGAGGTCAACAGTTCAAATATAACCCCATTAATAAAATCATCAATTAGGCTAACAGATGAATTTATCTAGCTTCTTTAGTACCCAAAGGGGCAATTTTCACATTAGGTCCTTGAATTAAAACATCAGTGGGAATTAAACAGGAATGAAGTATTTAAACAAAGATCTAAATCTGTTTAATTTCCTCTGCGTTCATCATGGAACAGAATTTTTTCCCCATATGTTGAATGGAACAAATCTCAGCCACAGTTTAATTATACCGTTTGAAGTAGAAGTTTGATATTGTATATGCATGAGAAAAAACACACACAAATAGGATTTGGGAATCTATGACTGCCTATCAAGGCTACTTCTGTCATTTATTATGTTGGGGAAATTCCTACATCTCAAAGTTGGATTCTACATGTGATTAGGAGATGATATAATCCCTAGCTCACAGTGTTGTATGAAAGACATTCAGCAAATCAGAGAGTACTGTGAGTGTGAATTTTATTTGCTTAATTGAAAGAAATTTTTATACTTTGAAAAAAAAATCCAGTTGGATTTTCTAGCTCTATGCATACACTGAAAACCTAGGGCAAAAAATAACAACAATAAAAAATAGAATAAAAAATAAGTGCTTATACATTTATACATATATATGTAATTTTGTTCATAATTTAAAAATAACAAAAACATTGCTTGAATGGAACAAAAACACTTGTATATACTTTATAACTGCATTTTCAACAACTGATAACTTTTGTAGTTTTCTTTATCATAGTCTTTCCTCTCTCTTGTCTGTCTCAATAATAGAAATAGGTAGATAGANTAGGTTTGGTCTAAAAAGGCTAGTCAAAGACATATACACAACAAAAACACAGCAGTAAGTGGTGTTCTGGAAATACCTTTAGTGCAGGAGATCCTCTAAGGGACCATGCCCCTATTTCATGATGCTTCCTATTTTGGGTTATTGAAGAGTTAGGGAGCCTTTTCTTAATAGTTTTGTATCTTCACTGCTCTTGGATTTATGTCCCTCAGTCAGGTGTTCTGAACCACGGAGACAGAGCAAATATAGCTTATCTATATAATCATTTTGCAAATGTAATTTTAGTTTCTGATTTTAAAACAAGAAGTTACACATTTGCTTCTGTAGTATGTGTGCAGAAAGTTGATATGTTATAGATATCTATTTAAGTTCAATAGAATTTACAAGTCTGACTAAGAGAAAGCATGATAAAAAANAGAGAGAGAGAGATAGGTATGTATATACACAAACACACATAGATACTGTCTGTGTATATAAACACATTCATATCTACAAGTGTATATAAATTCTTTTTTTAAAGCTAAAATTCAAGTTGCAGACATCATTCATATTTATTCCTAAATGCTTCAGTGATTTTCTAAAAACAGAAATATTACCATACATTACCACAATTGTGTAGCTGTGCAAATCAGAAATTTTAAGATTATGTCACAATGTTACCTAAGTTATAGTTAGTACTGAAATTCNTAAAACAAGAAGTTACACATTTGCTTCTGTAGTATGTGTGCAGAAAGTTGATATGTTATAGATATCTATTTAAGTTCAATAGAATTTACAAGTCTGACTAAGAGAAAGCATGATAAAAAATCACTTATAATAAAACAAATGTTCTTATTCTGGAAGAAATAAAGCAATCCTCACCAATCTTTCATTTTAGTTTATGCTTGTCTTAGAGGTAATGCAAAGGCAGCAAATAGGAGTAATCCCAGCTGGTCCTAGTCTCCAGGAAAGAAGACATCTTTCCGTATCAGAAAAAAATCACCATGTCTCAAGAGTTCTATTGAATCTTTATTACCCAACCCCTTAATAAAACTCCTTCATAGCTCTGTCAAGATCTGCTGAATGAGTCAGAGTCAGGGATAAACCAAAAACAAAACAAAACAAAAAAACCCAAAAACAAACAAAAGAAAACTCTTGCTATGTGGCAAAAGTGAGAGCTGCTTTTCTCCATAAATTAGGTACATTTCACTGAAGGAAACGGTCTTCCCTGACACTATTATTTTCTCCAAAGCAAAGGCTTGTGAGAGGTGACTATTTTATATTTTTCATTTAGAGGTCAACAGTTCAAATATAACCCCATTAATAAAATCATCAATTAGGCTAACAGATGAATTTATCTAGCTTCTTTAGTACCCAAAGGGGCAATTTTCACATTAGGTCCTTGAATTAAAACATCAGTGGGAATTAAACAGGAATGAAGTATTTAAACAAAGATCTAAATCTGTTTAATTTCCTCTGCGTTCATCATGGAACAGAATTTTTTCCCCATATGTTGAATGGAACAAATCTCAGCCACAGTTTAATTATACCGTTTGAAGTAGAAGTTTGATATTGTATATGCATGAGAAAAAACACACACAAATAGGATTTGGGAATCTATGACTGCCTATCAAGGCTACTTCTGTCATTTATTATGTTGGGGAAATTCCTACATCTCAAAGTTGGATTCTACATGTGATTAGGAGATGATATAATCCCTAGCTCACAGTGTTGTATGAAAGACATTCAGCAAATCAGAGAGTACTGTGAGTGTGAATTTTATTTGCTTAATTGAAAGAAATTTTTATACTTTGAAAAAANTATTAGATATATTTTTCAAAAGCATTGACAAATTGATCTTTGGGACTCATTTTACAATCACCAACATAAATGCTGGCTTAAAAACAAGTAAGCACAGGGGCGCCATGGTGGCTCAGTTAGGCGTCTGACTTGATTTTTGCTTAGGTCAAGATCTCATGGTTCTTAAGTTTGAGCCCCGCCCTGGGCTTAGGAGTCTCTCTCTCCCATGCTTTCTCTGCCCCTACTTGTGGTTTCCCTCTCTCTCAAAAAGAAATAAACTAACTTTAAAGTAAGCACACATTTATGTGCAAATACACCCATACTGCAAATAAAAATACGCACAGAATGTATTTAGAAAAGTTGCTCTATTTCAGGGCCACTCTAACTGCAAGGCTGGGCTTAGGTCCAATCATTTATTACTATGCATTGACAGTTAAATTATAGAGCCGGACATATAATAGGACCAGAATTCATATTCCTCACTACATTAAAACTTCAGCCTAGTTTCTTACTTAAAAATTGATACCTGACTGGCAGTAATTATTACCTTTTAATTCTCTCACAACAGTCTGCTATGTTAGAGATTATATATATTAGCTACAACATATACTGGCCAATTTTGCCCTCCTGCCATCTACCAAGACACTAGAAGTTCTAAGATAATATTTGCATTGGAAAAATAATCTTACAAACCACACACACACACACACACACACACACACACACACACAGACAACAACAACAACAACAACAAAAATGTAGCCAATTTGATTGCTAACTCAAAAAAGTATGGCGAGGGAATTTTTCTCCTTCAGGCTTCAATACTACTTTCACATTAATTCATTGTTTTATTAATTGCCTTAATTTTTTAAACATATTTTGCACCTCATTTACTCACAGATTTAAATACAATGCTTCCATTTAGGGGATTTAAATGATCCCACTGGGTTGCAGTGGCCCTTTAAACATTAAATATGACTTTTAAATTATTTTAATATTTACTTTTAAGAGAGAGAGAGAGTAGGTGGGGGAGGGACAGAGAGAGGGAGACACAGAATCCGAAGCAGTTCCAGGCTCCCAGCTGTCAGCACAGAGCCCTATGTGGGGCTCGAACCCACAAGACAATATTATGACCTGAGCTGAAGTTGGCCACTCAGGTGTCCCATTAAATATGATTTTTGATGTAGTAATATCCTTTTAAAATGCATGGAGTCAATGCCCTTCGCTTCTCTGGGAGGAAAAACAAACACAAACAAAACAACAACCAGCTTCAAGTTTTCATTACTTAAAGGAATTGAGAAGTCTGAACTGGGCAGCTTTCTAAATTCTTTGCAATTATATCTCTGTAGACCGTGTATTAGAATTTGGATTTCTGCTTCCCAGTAGTGCCTGAGACTCCTAATGTGCAATTAGAGGAAGCAAAGAAACCTTGTTTATACAAATAGCAAGCTAATGAGATGGTACAATCAATGTGAATACATGATCATTTCAGAGCTGCACCTCCACCACTTAATCTGATTCCTAACAAAGAATTAGCTGCAGCCAAGTGAATATCCTGAATGAAATTAGCTTCTTTCCTGTTTGTCTTTGTATGATCTGGGTTGAATGTTAGAACCTCATTATTAGTACCCATCCCTCCTTCAAAATCATCCATTTTGTCTTCCTTAAAAGTATCAGCAAAGATGATTCTATTTAGTGCTGCTCTAATGCAGAATTTTGAGAAAATTTCCAAGTACATTTTCTGGGTGCAGGTATTATTTTTAGGTAAGATAGTATTTCATTGTTAACTATGCAAGAGTGAGGTTTTAACCTCAAAAACTAGTGAAGATGACTTTGCTTTCAAATATGCCCTAGTTATAGATTTAAGATCTTTAAATAATTTTAGAAATTATGTAACCCATTCCTCAGTTTATAGATCAAAGAGCCAGAGAGGTGCCTAGGTGGCTCAGTCGGTTAAAGCATCCGACTTCGGTTCAGGTCATGATCTCACTGCAGTTCAAGAGTTCAAGCCTCACATTGGGCTCTGTGCTGACAGCTCAGAGCCTGGAGCCTGCTTCCAATTCTGTGTTTCCCTCTCTCTCTGCCCCTCCCCAGCTTGTGTTCATTCTCTCTCTCTCTCTCTCTCTCTCTCTCTCTCCATCTCTCTCCATCTCTCTCTCTCTGTGTCTCTCTCTGTCCCTCAAAAATAAACAAACATTAAAAGGAACCAAAAACTAAATCAGGTCAGCCTACTGTACGAACCCTGGCTAGAAACGTAGATTCCTACAATCTCAGGACACTCATTTCCACAACATGCTAACTGGGTGATATCTTTCCCAAAATCTAATTCCTAGCAGTAGTAAATTGTTTCAATTTATATAAGAAAAATGACATTTAATAAAATATTTAATAAGAATATTCTTTCACATTTAGAGAATAAACTATAACCCTTAATATTCTTTTCTTTTCATACAAGTGTCTTTAGTCAGATTCTAAAGATGAATTGTAGAAAAAAAAAGCTGAGAGCTACATGTAATCAATCGTCAATGTTACTTCTCTGGTTTAAGGAAAGAGAGATAATCTTTAAAATATAAAACTTATTTTTAACGGTATATTGCCAAGTCTTTTTTTAAAAATATTTATTTATTTGGAGAGAGACAGACAGAGACAGAGATAGAGAGACAGAGAGGTGGGGGCAGGGGCAGAGACAGAGGGAGACAGAGAATCCCAGGCAGGCTCCGTACTGTCCATGCAGAGCCCCATACAGGACTCAAATTCACCAATTGTGAGGTCATGACTTGAGCAGACACCAAGAGTCAAACGCTGAACTGACTGAGCCACCCAGGTACCCCTAAAACTTATGTTTGAGAGATGCTGACCCATGTCTTATCATCATCATCTAGAAGTAAACTGTCATTTGGGGTCAGGGAAGACCAGAGCCCTCAGGGATTAAGGCATATAATAACAAGGTTTAATTGAGGGGGAGAAAAATTCAGAGACAGAAATGGAAGGCGCAAGGATGTCTGCGTGAACAACTTCATGTGCCAGAATCCTGCAGACAGAGGAGAACTGGAGAAGTCTTTTTTGTGAGAATGGAAGATATAACCAAGGAGACAGATGAAATAAAAGGGAAGACAGAGATTAGCACCTTAACATGCGTCCTGTAGGGGCACCTAGGGGGCTCAGTCAGTGGGGCATCCTACTCTTGATTTCTGCTCAGGTCATGATCCCAGAGTCATGGGATTGAGCCTCACATCAGCCTCTGGGCTGAGCATCGAGCATGGAGCCTGCTTAGGTCTCTCNGCCCCCCCCCCACTTACACTCTTTCTCTAAAATAAATTTTTAAAGAATGACTTCTGTAAAAGAAACAATGACATATTTGGGCCACCATTTTGTTTTCAAAAAGTTAAATTGTCAGAAAGGGGGAAAATAAATAGTATCAGTTGACCTACACTAATATTTCCTTTATGTAGCCATAGCATAGAGCCAAACTATGAATAGGTTATCCTAATGCTGCTGAGTAGCAGTCTGTCTTTTTAAAAGTTCATGAAATGTGCTGTCAGCCTCTCCCTAAAGATGCAGTTCTGGCACCGGATTCCGTATCTTCTCACGCGGGGAAGTGTTTGTTCATATGCTGCAATCGGACTGCTGGGCACAAGAGGAGAAAGAAGCCTGATTGCTGCCAATGTTTGCACAGTTATAACTACACAGTCACTCCCCACATCCTCCTGAGGGAACACACGGATTTTAAAACTGTTTACAAGGTCAGGGAAAACAATGACAAAAACCAACTCGGTCTTTGTTCTAAAATTTACCAATTATAATCTCCTCTCTTATTAACTAATAATGTGGAACTTATAATTACATTAACAATCCTAAAAATATGTTTTTATTAACCTGCCCTCATGATTTTATTCTGTAAATCTAGCCGGAAAAGTTATAAATACAGGAAAAATAATTTATGCACAAATATGCTCACTTCAGCTGTACAATAACAGAAACTGGAGATGACCTAAAGAAAAACATCGAGCATGTTCAACTAAACTGTGAGAACTGCTTCAATGACACAGAATAGAAGAAAAAGAAACAAGTATTTTTAGAGAGCCATACATATTCCGTACTTTTCATTCAATCATTCTATTTCCTGCATAAAAATCTCACATACTGCTCCCAACAATTACCTGAGTGTTCACCTTTGCATTTGACAAATAAGACTGCTAGTTCTCACCATGACTGAAGACAGCCATGTAATCAGTACTGATGGCAAACCACTTATGTCCTAAAATCATATACTTCATTATCTTTAGTTTGTTTTTAATCACTGAATATTGTTTTTTTATCAGAAATCCTGACATTGCCATTGTCTACTATGAAGAATAGTAAATAATCTACATCCTCTGAAGCAGCATTACTCTTTACAAGTCAAAGTACTTATTTTGAAAATAAGTTTAATGCTTCACATGAGTGCTCACTGTAATAATGCTTTATTTCATGTTAGTAATATTTGCTGTTTTATTGATCTGAATAGTTGGTTAAAATGACAATATATCTCCTACTTTAATGTAATAAAAGGTCTATAGGCTTCTTTTTTTTTTTTTTCTATAGGCTTCTTTTAACTGTAGTGTATAATTCTTTTGAAGTCCAAATTTCATCCATATAGATTTTAGGACCATACATAAAGAGGCATGGTGTGCTATAAGAATAATTATGTTTAATTCAGTGAAGATTTAATATTATAACATTAAACAAATTACAATCAGCTATGTCCAAATATTTTTATTTTTACTTTATTTTATCTTATTTTTGCAGGAACCTGGCTGAAAGAAGGCAAAAATAGATATAGGTAATATTTTAGTAAAAACAAGGAGAGTGGAGGAGAATGAGAGAGAGAGAAAGAGAGAGAGAGAGAGAGAGAGATAGGGAGGGAAGGAGGGAGAAAAACTAAGTTCAGTAACATCAGTGAGGACAAGAGCATTTGCTGTAACATGTAAAGTGTACACACTGCGTGTACTAGGCAAATAAAATGTTACCAAAAGAGAATTATTATTTGCTCCTATTATTTGAAGTTTCTGACTTTTAAGAATTATTTATTATAGCAAAATTCCAGAATAAAAAAGTCAAATCTAACTATATGTTTTCACTCATATGTGGAACAGGAGAAACTTAACAGAGGACCATGGGGGAAGGGAAGAGGAAAAAAAATAGTTAAGGAGAAGGAGGGAGACAAACCGCAAGAGACTCTTAAATACTGAGAACAAACTGAGGGTTGATGGGGGTGGGAGAGAAGGGAAAATGGGTGATGGGCATGGAGGAGGGCCCTTGTTGGGATAAGCACTGGGTGTTATATGGAAACCAACTTGACAATAAACTAGATCTTTTAAAAAAAAGTCAAATCTATTACATTCAATTTTTTGAGTATAGTGTTTTCATTAGTCAAATTTTTTTCCAAGCAACAAAATTACATATAAAACACCAATGTAATCAAGCAATTATTCATTTGGGTCATATTTCAATATTTTGAAACTTATTACAGTTTTCTTTACCTAAACAATCTTTGTTATGCAGTTTTGTGAACTTCTCCAGGTCACATAAATGATCTGAGCTTCTGTGTCTCCATTTTTGAAAATGGCAGAACTGTGGGACACAATATCCTCTTCAATATGTTGAATAGTATACATTAATACAGTATTTAAAGGCAGTAAAATATAGTTGAAATATTTCATGGATTTTCATACTTCAGTAAACTTTGAGTTTTGAATTTATCTAATCTCTAACATATACAGCATGCTCTCAGCATTTGCATATAAACACTGATTTATTAATAATTGCCTTACATGTACAGATATGCTATATTTATCTCAATAATAGTAATAATAACAGTAATTGGATATTTACTGTGTTCATCACATATCTGTTTTCTTTAAACCTCTAACAACTGTGTAACATTCTAGTCTCCACTGTACTTGTGAGAAAATCAAGCCAAATCAAATTTGTTTAAGGTTATATAGGCAGGTTGCAAACCCAGGTAGTTCAAGTAAGTAATTTAGCCATTCTGCAATGAATTTTGTATGAATATCTTAGATTTCATTTATATGGATTTAATTTCAGGGGCAGCTGGGTGGTTCAGTCAGTTAAGCATCAGACTTCAGCTCAGGTCATGATCTCACAGTTTGTGGAGTTTGAGACCCGCATCGGGCTCTGTACTGACAGCTAAGAGCTTAGAACCTGCTTCAGATTCTGGGTCTCCCTCTCTCTCTGCCCCTCCCCCACTGGCACCCAGTCTCTCTCTCAAAAAAAAAATTAAGAAAATTTATGAATGGATTTAATTTCAATGAAGCTAAATGTCTACATGATATGGCAACATTACTCCCAGATGAGTTTTTTTAGAACTCATAATCTTTAAATGAAACCATGGGCAATAATACAGCACAGAGAGAAATAAACTATGGCTCACTTCACGTCCTGATCATCTACCAATCCACAGCTCCCGGCCCCACAATTAGCCCCTGAAAAGGATGTCTTTCTATATTCTTTCCAACATATTAATTGTATAAGTTTGTTTTAGTAAAGCTTCTACAGAAAAGGAATTTATCTGACTGAAAAATTTATTCTCTAANAAAAAAAAAAAAAAAAAAAAAGTGAGGAATATATAGAGTTGGGTCCGAAGATGGTACAACTATCAGAGAATGAAAGCCAAATTAGGAGACAGAAAGAAATGTCTAATGAGATTTACAGTTGTGTGTGTCACGAAATGTATTTCATGTACTTTTTATCTTCTTAAAATTGTCAAAAGAGAAATCAGCAGTGGTTTCCCTGCTTTTGATATGAGCAGACTTGTATCTGATACATATAGAAAGTCCTGAGCTGTCTTTAAGGTTAACAGACAGGGATCAAGGATACCCTTGATCATACTAGTGTCTGGATTACACACTGAGCCCAGAGAAATTCAATCTGGATTTGTTTGTAATTTTGCCTAAAGGAAAGGAAGAATGGTTTTAGACAGTCATTTTACATTAAATGAAAAATAAAAAAAGAAATTAGCACAACATAGATCATAAATTTTAGAAATGAGAAAAGTGGGGGCGCCTGGGTGGCTTAGTCGGTTAAGCATCCGACTTTCGCTTAGGTCATGATCTCGCGGTTCGTGGGTTCGAGCCCCACGTCGGGCTCTGTGCTGACTGCCAGCTCAGAGCCTGAAGCCTGTTTCAGTCTGTGACTCCCTCTCTCTCTGACCCTCCCCTGCTCACGCTGTCTCTCTCTCTCTCTCTCCTAGAAATAAATAAAACATTAAAAAAAAAAGAAAAAGAAATGAGAAAAGTGGGTTTTTTTGTATTGTGGTACAAGTAATTGTTTAAAACTGATTAACTTGGTTTCTATACTATTTGAGTGATTCATTCAATATCCCAAAGTTACTTTTAAAAACTATGTATCTTAAATATGTATAGCTGTTTTCATATTATGCTAAATTGTATAAATCATTTTACATACTCCAAACAAATTTAATTTAATAAAATAAGCAAACATTAACACAGAAATTTCAGTTATATTCTAGGTTTTAGGATTGAGGCACTCTGAAGATCCTCAAAATACACCTAATGAATATTGTTGTCTTTGTGTTTTATTGGTTTCTAATTTGAAATCTTCTGTTTATGCAGGTAGTGGTTTCTGGAAGGAGAGGTTTCTCATTCTTCTGTGCTCTGGATTCCCATCTTCTCAGCAACATGATGCTAGGGGATTATGACCTTTTTCTCAAGCATTTTCCACTTCTCACTCTCACAGGTGGATTCCTGTCAGTATTTCAGTTTGTCCTCCTCTTAGTGAAAAACTCCTTAAACAAAAATCCCCCTTTCAGGTACATTTCTCTCTCTCCTCCCATCCCTGAATAACCACATCACTTACGGGATGTCTGCATCGTCAGGGCTTTCACAGTGAACATACTCTGCACGCTTTAGAAAGCCTACCGCACGCTGACACAACCAGTTACCTCATTGTGCTAAATCACATGAACTTCGTGGGTTTACTTTCCTTCTTTCTTTGTTTTTTTTCATTCATCTTCTCATTCTTTCCGGTAACTGTGGACCATCTGAACCATCTCCTTTTCTTACAAAGTATTTCTTCTTGGCCCAATATTTCTGTTTTCCTCTAGCTCTAGAAAGCCTTTTCTTGATCTTTGCCCTTTCTTCTCTCAAGCAAGTATTAAATGCTGAGACAGTTGACAGCTTAATCTTTAAGCTGGTTCTCTCTTGACATAGACAATCTCCTTAGACAATCTCATTGTCAGAAATTGACTCCATTTTAAACCTCTTGCCCAGATGTCTTCTGACTCATCCTTCAAGTGCCTGATCTCCATCTCTACCCAGATGCCTTAGAGGAAATTCAAAATCAGCATCCCCCCGGGCTAACTCCCTATCAAATCTCCCAAACCTGGTATTCCTTTAATTTCTTATCTCAGAAAATGAAATCAATGCAAATACGACTGTATAGGACACATACTTAGGACTAATTCTGAACACTTAGTTTTCGGTCACCAATCATGTTTAGCCTATATTCAGGTTCAGTCACTTTTTTTTCATATATTATCTGCTTTCTATACCTTTCTTCCTGTTCCTGAGGTTCTCTCTGGCTAGCCTCAAACATTTTTTTTTTTTTTATCTAGGCAATTGGAAAAGTCACCTAAGTGATCTTTTTTTTTCTTTTTTCTTTTTTCTTTTTTCTTTTTTTTAAAGTAGGCTCCATGCCCAGTGAAGAGCCTAATGCTAGACTTGAACTCTGAGCTGAAATCAAGACCTGAGCTGATAGCAAGAGTCTGACACTTAACTGAGTCAGGCACCTCTAATGGGTTCTTTTTAAATTGATTCCTTCTTGCCTTCACTGTGTTCTACGAATATCACCAAGTGTGCTACTTTCATAACAAAAACATGGTCATAAAATCTAAAACTCTTCAATGGCAAAAAAAATGGTAAATAATTACGTGTATTATACATATGCATGCACAGTGAATACACAGTTTTAGTAAAGCTGTGAGGAGTTAGTGGTTTCCTGTAGCTCTTCAAGATAAACAACAAAATGCTTACCATAGCCTACAAGACAATGCAGATGCTGTTCCCTGACTCCCTGACCGAACCTACACTTGAGCTAATTATCCTTTCTGCGTACCGGCCATGACATGCCCCCTTTCACTCACTCCTAGAGAGGAAGCTTCCACCCACCGGCCCTACTACACAGAATGGGCAACAGAATCTTAAATAATATGTATTTTCTCTGTTTTCTACAGCATTTCAAGGAGGATTTTATGTCTTCTCTCTAAAGAATCATACTTTTTTTTATCTTGGCATTTTACCTAACAAATTACTTTTATTAGAGGTTTCCACTGTGCTAACTCAGATTTCCTTTTGTAAATTCTCAATGAACTATTACCCTTCCTTTTATTCTTCCATTCTGTATTCTAATCTTTGTGTATGTGCGTCTGTTGGAAGTATATATTGAGAATATACACTGGAATTGTATTCTAACTAGTCAGTTGCCTTAGGCAGTGGGATTAATGTGAAATATTTTGGCAATACTTTTCACCACCCATAGTTAAGAATAAACAGCCTGACAATGATATGTTGTAGCCCCATTGGGCTCTGGGCTCTTTCTGTCTACTTTCTGTCACTTGAGGCTGTGTGTGTGTTCAAAATGATCTGTTCTGGTCTGCATTACTATAGTATCTGCTCTAAGGATCTAAGTGATACATTATAATTAGGTGACCATGAACACTTATCTTCTTAGCTGGATGAGTCCCAGCATGTCCAGAGTGAATAGACCTTTACCAGTACCTCCATCATAAGGGTTAAAAGCTTCCTAGAAAGTTAAGAACCTATTTACCTATTTGTTCTGAAGATGTGAGGTACACACTAAGGATGCATATGTCTCGGGTTTGATATACATACTGACAATAAACACTGTTAGCAATTCACTTCATCTGCTCTTACTTCTTTTCCCATTCAAATGTACCTTTAGGTTGTTCCAAGAAATTAGAAAGAAATGCTCTTAATATCAAAATGATTATTTCATTCAGTTTATTATAAGAAAAGAGAATATTCAGACTATATTGAGAAAAAAATTCCAATTGCTAAAATCATTCGTGCAGGGTTTAAAAAATCCATAATGGTTCAGCAAATACTGAAACACTACTTTGCCTTTTTTTCCCCCCCAGAAAAATGCAACATTTCCCCGCTTTAGCCCTCATTTCAATTGTGACATTTAGTCTAATTTATTTTATTATCAGCTGATACTTTTTATTGTAGAAAAAGTAAACCTCTTTCCAATTTTTTCAATTTGACTTCTATATTTTTCTCTCTCTGTCATCTGTGTGGTATCTCTTTTCACTCTCCTGTCTTCTCTCTTCTCCAATACCTTGTCCTCCCTTTCCCTGTCTCTCTCTGTCTCTGTCTCTCTCTCTCTCTCTCTCTCTCTCTCACACACACACACACACACACACACACATGCACACACACACAGGTTGATTCTGTATTTTGATTTTTTAGGTATTTCAATATTTTTCAATCATGCCAGCATTTATAGTTTAACTTGAGGCGCCAGGATTCATTACTGGTCCAGGCCTTCAAATATGTTATCATAACACTTGCTCTTTTCCTCTGGCTGATGAAAATAAAATTACATTTTCCCCTTTAGCCATTTTTCATTAACAATAGATTCTCAAACACAGCATACTAATGTATTTTCTCCTTAGATCCATGGATCGGTCAAAATAGAGTTATTTATGTAGCCAGTAAGATGAAGCCCCAACTTAGGAACTTTGCTGGACAAACTTTCTCATTCAAAACTGAAGACAACAATACTAATTTTAAACGGTTAAATACACATCCTAATTCAAGACTGAGCCACTTAGTGTAAAGGCAAAGCTGGATAGAGAGAAGACTACTGAGAAGAGAGAAGGTCCTACAGATTCAGAGTCTATGTGTTTGTGGCAGTCACAGCTAGTTGCCCACCCAATATATATTCTCCCCTTCTTTCTTCCTATGGAAGCTTAGGAGTAACAACACATGCAAAGAAAAGCTACATTTCCTGATCTTTCTTACAACTAAAGATGTCTATGTGATTTAGGTCTGACCAACGAAATGTAAACAGGGTCTTGCTCATTCCCAGTAAAGCTTTTCTAAATGATACAAACTCATTCTGCATGAAACTTTTGCCTTTGGTCTTACCCTAGTCACCTGGACACAGTGCAATGGAAGAGTTGATACTGTAGCATTCTAATGATAAGGGTTAAAACATGATGGGCATTGGGGCGCCTGGGTGGCTTAGTCGGTTAAGCGTCCGACTTTCGCTTGGGTCATGATCTCGCGGTTCGTGGGTTCGAGCCCCGCGTCGGGCTCTGTGCTGACTGCCAGCTCAGAGCCTGGAGCCTGTTACAGTCTGTGACTCCCTCTCTCTCTGACCCTCCCCTGCTCACGCTGTCTCTCTCTCTCTCCTAGAAATAAATAATAAAAAAAAAACATTAAAAAAAAAAACAAACATGATGGGCATTGTTAGTCTCTCATTTCAACATGTAGCCCAGAACCAAAACTGGATCACCATATCCTTCCAGATGATTATTCTTCTCTTCCTCATTGTCCTCCTCCTCCTTTTTGTCATAGCTTTATTGAAATATAATTGATACACAAGAGATTGCACATATTTAAGGTGTACAGATTGATGAGTGTGGATGTATGCAAACATACGTCATCACCACAATCATAATAAATATATGAACAACTACCAAAGTTTATCTGTCCCCTTGTTATTTTTTTTATTTGTTGAATTCTTTTTAGTGTATGGTAAGAGCACTGAAGATGAGATTTACCCTACTAACAGATTATGAAGGACACAATACCATTTTGCTAACTACAAACACCATGCTGTTTAGATCTCCAGAACTTCTTCAAGTAACATAACAGAAATTGTATGTACGCATGGAATGGCAACACTCCACGTTCCCCTACCCCATGACAACCCTGTATATGTATACAATCCAATATATATGTACATATATATATATACACACACACAATATGTACATATACAATTACACATATGTATATATATACAATATATATAAGATCCTGAAGATATGTGCACTCCTATGTTGACTGTGGCATTACTCACAATAGCCAAGATATGGAAACAATCCAAGAGTCAACTGACATATGAATGGATAAAGAAAATGTGGAATAGTGCAATGGAATATTATTTAGCTTTAAAAAAGACATTCTGCCATTTGCGACAACATGGTTGTATAATATTTCTTCTTATATGAGAAAAATACATGTGAGCCACTGTGATTTGGGTCTTGCATTAGGAACAGCTAAGCCTATTCCTAACACACAGTAATTTTATAATGGAGGTCAGAGTTATGAAGTTGTGTAGGAGACGGTACATTATATATTTTGTTATATCACCTCTCCAGTGTTTCCATGGATTGATTTTCACTATTGATTAAGCAATTTTTCTTGGCATTTTAATGTGACCATCACCCATAATGTTTGCGACAAGAGTTAAGCAAAGGTAAAATGCAGGGAAAATTTCCAAAAATAAGTACATAACTACTGGCGGGAAGTGTTGCAAGCTAAGTCCTACAGTGCTTTTCTGAGGTCTCAGACTTGGAGCGGGATATAGACTCAGCAGTTTTCTAAAGGCTATTTTTAGAATAAGATTTTATGATCACCAAAGTAACAATTTTCTTAACATTTAGAATACAGAATAAAAAAAAAAAAAGGCTTCACTATTTTCACTATTCTATCTCCTAGACATAACCACTGTTTTCTTTATGGGTTATTAATCTTTTTTAGTTGGCATGTATATATTTCTATAAAATATGATAGGTCATTTTTAAATACCAATGATATTTAGTGGTTAAAAATATTTCATCATATTGGTAAGTTCCACACAGAGTTATTAAGCTATCTTATTTTCAGAAATTGTAGTGTTTTATAGGCATTCCCTATGACAACTGATATAGATCACAAATCTTTGATATGGATTCCAACTAGACCCCATATCTTTTCAAGTTCTGACATATTTATAATATCAAATATAGACTTGTTTTTTTAATTTGTACTCACCTCAGTAACATGGGTACTTATTTCCATCCGTTGCTCATTACAATACCCTAAATATCAATCCAAATTAAATTATCAATGTTCTAAATCAAGTAAAATCTTTTCTCTTTGAATTGTAGGTGTACACTTTTTTTTTTCTTTTAAAATTCTTTCTCCAGCCACCTTTCACTGGAGAAAGTCCCTTATGATACTTTCATGCATATATTTTTATATAATAATAATATATATTATTTATTTAAAATAATTTAATATTTATTTAATATTTTAANATTTTAATTTAATAACAAATTAAATTTAATAATTAATAAGTAATATAATTTAATATTTATTTAATAATAATATATAATATATATTAATCCATTTCTCTTTTAATTAAGTTAGGGCTACTACTGTAATTAAAATATTTTTAAGAAGTACAATGACAGAAATTTCCTTTTTTGTCACCAACTTCTTAATTTCTAGTTTTCAAGTTTCTTCTAGACATGAAATAACTGGAAACAATAGGCAAATAGAACACAGCAGGGTTTTTCAGGCTCAGGACCACTGGCATTTAAAATCAGATCACCTCCATTGTGATGACTGCCCTTTAACAGCATCCTTGGTCCTTATGGATTAGATGCAAAACAAACAAACAAACAAACAAAAACCTGGACATTGCCAAATGTGTCCTAGGGAGCAAATCCTCCCCAGGTATAGAAGCTCTAGAATAGAGGAAGATGTTTATGAGCAAAGCTCGGAAGCAGTGCTCACTAATCTTCCATTCCACTGGCTAAAATTCAGCTATGAGGCGACATTCTCAAAAAGACACACAAAGAAACGCAAGCTAAAAGTGAGTCAAAGAAGCAAAGGAAGAGTGTTTGGTCAGTAACCATAAATCTCTATGACTGTTACAGACTGTCTTCACTTTCCCCATTTGTTTTCTTTTGGGGAGACCATGGCCTTTCTTAGGAAAAAAATCATATCCTATGCTCTGCATCTATTTTGCCAGTCACCACCACTACCCACATGATAGGTTTCATCTAGTAAACTTCCTCTATCTTACACCTTCCCTGAAACAATTTTTATACATGTATATGGAAGATCCATCTCTTCTTTCTGCAATAAATGAAGCTAGACAATTATTTACTAGTGATTTTTAATTTGTTTGGCTATGTTATCATAACCAAAGACCGTCTTTACCCAATAAAGACAGAGAAATCTCATGTGTTGCAGGGCAGACATATTAGATTGAAAATGATTAGAGCAGTGTCCAATTTCACTTTGTGGGGATCTGAATTTTGCCACATTCCATTTCTGCTTACTGCGACACAATTTTAATCATATGAATAAAGTCTAAATGTATTTCCCTAGTTCTCAAGGTATTTCAAAGCACTGCAATATATTCCATACCTAATGTCATTTTTGGGCACTGCCCAAAACCTACTCCCACCACCAATTTCTCTCTAAAATATCTAAAATATCTAAAAACATCTTCCTCTATTCTAGAGCTTCTATACCTGGGGAATAGGTATAGCTGCAATCTTCATACTTCTTACTCTAGACATCGTTTTCCTTTCCTCTTGGACTGATATGACTTTCATTATAAACCAGTCTTTCATATTTCATGGACTCCCTGTACTAGAAGCCAATTATCAATACTCCAGCTCTCGCCGTGCTGCCTCCAGTGCTGCTGTGATCATAACTTACAGTGTAAATTATGCAACACATCATTAGATTTTATTCTGTCAATTGGACAATTTCTTCTTAAGAACATTTCATAGTGGTTTCACTAAAAACAAACTTGATGATTTCTGTTTAAACAAATACAATTATATTGTCCCTATACACCTATCATAATTTTAAGTACAGTAACAACTTTCAGCAGAATAAAAGTTCTTCCTGGAATAATTTATGAATATAAAGTACTTGCACTTCATTTTTATCTTGTTGGCTTGCAAAACACCACAGTCTTTTTAAGAGTTGGTTTTTAAGACTTGGTTCATATGCTTCCTGCACTATTACTTACTCAATTAAGATGAACATTGTATCTTTTTTATTTCTTCACTGAGTAATGGTAAATTTTGTATCCAGGAGCCTTTTTAATAGAGATTTCATATTAAATGCACCTTTGATGCAATGGGTTTTACTGCAAATAATAGGCCTTGCAGAGTTTTTGCTAGGGAGCTTATTTCAAACTATGAGGAAAAATGAGATGTGTAGATTACCTGGGTATCTAATTTACCTAAGTTCACCAGATGCCCCCAAACCATAGATAATTAAGTGTACTTATTAATGGTACCTTTAGAAATTATTTATGTAAGTGAATATGAACTCAGTCTCCTGAGGTCTTTCATCACTTCTCCATCAATGAACTTGAGCACTTGCTATAAAGATCCTTTTAAAGATTAATGTTAATAAGGAAAAAGAGTTATCTCATACTCACACTCTGAAACTGATATCAAAAAGATCAATTATAGAATGGATGCTTCTAAACAACGCACTTGAGTAAAGAAAATTCATATAAAATAAAGAAAACTGTAAGATCCCTTAGACCAGAATCTCCTTATTCAATATCAGATCTATGAGACTATGTCTATGTAGCAGAAAACTGTTTTGACTAGTTTTCTACTTGTAGAGGCATTAGCAAAATAAAAGAAAAATTTTATGTGATTCCTTGAACATAGAGATGCAAATATCTGTAGACTATTAAAAGTTCATTTCCTTATAACTAAGCAATATTAATACTAAAGCTCAGACAAGAAAGTTTATATGCTTTAGGAACAATAAGATGAAATTATTATTATAATATTACTAAATTTTACATTTTCTGCTTTATTATAAAGCAGGAACTTCACATCCATTAAAGGACATAGAAAACAGCAAAGCAGTAAAAGATAGCACAATCTGAATAAAATATATTTAGAGATAACAATATTTTCATAAATTATATTCTATACTAGCTTTTTAATTGGTAATTATTCCCCCTGAATTCACAAACTCATAAGTTAATATGTCCCCAATACTGTTGTTTGTTGTTGAAACATAAGGTATACCATTTTTATAATAGGGGATAAATAAGAGGTAAAACTCACCAGAATATTAAAGTACTATAAGCAATATGAGTACCATTGTCTGGAATTATTAGACATGAACAACAAAGACCCTGCCATGAATGTTCAGATCATGATGTAACTTTTCATCAGAGAGCATGTAACTCTAATTTTCCACTTCTTTGTAGTGCTTGTGATTGTCTGTATCCCTCTACACCCAGACTTAAGCCATGGGCCATTCCCATACCACTATATCCCCACCAAAGAGCCTTTTCTAGATTCGACACTGAGAATATGCTCATTAAATGGACAACAATCCTAGTCAACAATTCCAGCCAGAATAAAAAAAAAAAAAAAAAAACATTTTTAACACCAACCTTTTAACAAGGGATGGAATTCTACCATATTGTCAAACATTATGTGAAGTACTAGAAATATAAAGATGTAATACAAACGGTCTGAAAATTTAGACATAATTCTAGATTCTAGATGGTAAGACAGCCACGTAAACATCCACAGTATTGTAAGTTCCATAATAGCCAGGTACAAGTCATGGTGGTACTTCATTAGATTTAATATTTGCAGAGGAGGAAAAAAAACTTAAAAAACATTCTGTTACTAGTAGGTGTATATTTACTTCCTTTTAACTATAAATAATAACCATTCTTCCATTGAAAGATGAGGCTCATCTATAATATGTGCATCGATGCAACCTATCAGATATCTTGATATAGATTAGAGATTAAGGAATCAAATGTTTCTTCCACCTTAATAATTTTGAGGTAGCTCAGTATTCTGATTAAAAATAGAAACTCTGACCAAACATAAAATGCCTAAATAGCATATGAGTTGAGTGTTGATGGAGAATGCCAACATAAATTGGATTGGGTGACAGATATACATTGATTTATGGGTTGGTTTTATTAATACTCCTGATTATGTGCCCTAACCACAGATGCCTGAGGAAAATGTTCAGACCCCTGTCCCAAGCTAGGCAAATCAGAAATCTGGAAACTTCAATGGAGCCACAGACAAGAAGAGAGGAGTAATATGAAGAGGTCCCCAGCAGCAACTGCTGACCGAGTGCCTGAACCCATCCTTCCCAGAGTCTCCTGTAAAACTCTCCCTTCACTCCCACAAGCACATCTGCATCACTGTTTCTTCAGTTAGCTACAACTGCGGGGTGTTAGTCTTTAATCCTGAACCAGTCTTAATGGATACATTTAGCTTGGAAAATCCTCAACAGAACACCATTTATTGTACGAAAAATATTAAATCTATTTCTTAGATGCTAAACTCTTCTTTAACATGCATAGAAGTGGATAGAAGTGGGGCACCAGGGTTGCTAAATCAGTTAAGTGTTCGACTCTTGGTTTCAGCTCAGGTCATGATCTCACGGTTTCCTGGGTTTGAGCCCAGTACTGCGTTCTGAACTGATGGTGCAGAGCTGCTTGGGATTCTTTCTTTCTCTCTCTCTTACTCTCTCTCTTTCTCCCCCCCCCTCTGTCCCTTCCCCCACCCACACTGTCTCTGTCTCCCTCAAAATAAATAAATAAACTTGAAAAAATAAAGCTGACAGAAGCAACTTTTACACACAAACATTTTCTTGGGATTGCTTTTAGCAATGAAATGTTACCAAATAGTTTAACAAGGCTGTTAGTGTTCTGTCAAAAACTAATAATCTTAATGATATTATATAACTAACAGACAGATAAAATTGTTAGAATTAAAAGTGTTTTGTTTTGTTTTCTAAAGATTAAAACAAATTAATCCTCTCCATTCCCCATTTTTATGGATCACATGTAGCAATTATTCATAAAGAATGAATTGATGATGTATAATGAGAACATTAGTTCTACACTCTGAAGTCACTCAAAACATGCCATTAGAAGTAGTGTTGAAAGGGGCGCCTGGGTGGGTCAGTGGGTTAAGCGTCCGACTTCGGCTCAGGTCATGATCTCATGGTTCGTGGGTTTGAGCCCCGCATTGGGCTCTGTGCTGACAGCTAGCTCAGAGCCTGGAGCCTGTTTCAGATTCTGTGTCTCCCTCTCTCTCTGACCTTCCCCTGCTCATGCTGTCGCTGTCTCTCTATCTCAAAAATAAATAAAACATTTAAAAAATTAAAAAAAAAAAAGAAGTAGTGCTGAAAGAAAGCTTTAGGGGTGCCCAGGTGGGTCAGTAGGTTAAGTGCCTGACTTCAGCTCAGGTCATGATCTCATGGTTTGTAGGTTCAAGCCTTGTGTTGGGCTCTGTGCTGACAGCTAGCTCAGAGCCTGGAGCCTGTTTCAGATTCTGTCTCCCTCTCTCTCTCTGGCCCTCCTCTGCTCACACTGTCTGTCTGTCTGTCTGTCTCTCTCTCTCAGAAATAAGTAAAACATTAAAAAAAATTTTTGGAAAGAAAAAAAAGCTCTAAAATTAAACCAGAAAATGTACTTTGCAGTGATCTTTGAAAACTCTGCTTTTATTGCTTAATAATAAAAGAAGGTAATCCAAAAGTAAACACCAAACATAGTTTTCTAACATATGAACCTGTGTAGAACTGGATATTTTCAAATGAAGAAGGAAAGGACAAGAAAAGTGGATAGCTTTAGTTGTTAGGAATTCCAAATGTTGAGTTAATGCAAAAGCCTTACCATGCAGTGTAAAGTGGGAGGTTCTCCCTACCTCTTTTCTGATTATTAATCATTTTAAGTACATGTAAGGCATGAGTTTTAGAGATATGTATTCTTAGATGTAACTACATTAAATGAATCCATTATTTTATATTACATGGACATTTTCCATTAAATTAAGAAATCAATATATCTCTCTGTTAAACTTCCAAGTTTATGGAAGTATATTTGAGGTTATCCACAGGGCAATCAGACAAGGCATATTCACAGTAATAGCTAGCTATGTGTTACAATGAAAATCCATAGCTACAGTGTTTTAAACTTTATGCCTCCAGGCATTGTAAAAGCATATGACAATAATTCATTCCCTAAATGAATACAATGATGTCATCATTCTTTTAACCAAACTCTACTACTAGGTACAATTTTAGGAAGCTAGGATATATTTATTGGTAAATAAAATTGGAACATTGGTGAATTGGAATTATTATACTTGGACATTCCTACCACAATAAAATCATTCATTTATTAAAAATGAACTAGGAATTTCACATATGACAAAATCATCTTCTGCTTTTCTTCCTCTAAAAGAAAATGCATTTTGAAGAAATTTAATGTTATATTCTCTCACCAGATAGTTTTAACACTAAAAAGTTTAAACCTTGGAATTGACTTTCCCAAGATTCTTAGGTACAGTAAAAAAAGTTATGTGACTTAGGGGTCAGTCTGTATGTAGATTATCTACCACATTAAATTCTCTTAATCTATTGGCTGCTAATGTTGGTGTTTTCTAATCATAGTGATTATATTACTTTAGGCATAAGGCAGATCTCTTGGGCAAAATGTTTGAATAAAAAAATCATCCATAGAATATATCATTTAATTCAAATTTTTGTTTAATTGATCATTATAATAACTTAGAATCATGGAGGTATATGAAGTATAATCATTTGTCCCTCTATTACCTAATTACTCCAGATGGTAATACATTTTCTAGATGTTACTACCTGGAAGATAATGCATAAAGATGATGATATAGGTAAAATAATGAAGATCACCCACTTAATATGTAAAAATTAGAATAAGAAGAACCATTTTTGTTAAATAAACTGTTTCCATTTGAAACAAATACATATTTTTCTGAATTTGGCGCATAGAGGTTCAATACAATACCAGAACACATATGTGCATAGGTTCTAAGGATTCACCATCTCATTTACTCCACTTGATTTTGACTGAACAGTGAACTAGAAGACAAGCCCCTTCAAGAACAGGCAGTGAACGGTAATAACATTGCTCTATAAGGTCTACCTTAAAAGTATGTAAACAATTCCCAACCAACAGGGAGTGTAGAGAACGACATAGACGGCTTACCAACAAGCTTAGACTGTGGACTTGGACAGACCTGAATGTATCTTGTCTTGCTCATTAATTATATGACCTGGACAAATCATTTCATCTTTGTCTATTGCCTTCACTCTGCTCTGAAGACAGTAACATTCAATATCTCACATAGTTTTGGTAATGTAATAAGTGAAATACATGCAGAGCATTTAGCATGTTGACTCAATGATGGTGATCATTAATGCTGTAATTATTATTCACCATTGTTTTTTTATATTATTCATATTATTACTCACTATTTCTTCTCTTTTGATTTAGACAGATAACAGCTGTGAGGTTCAGTATTATTATCCTATGTAAAAAGTTGAAACCAAGCTGAGAGCTTTTCAATGGCTTGCCTGAAGATACAAAGATGGAAAATGGCAGAGTCTAGAATGAAATCCAGTTATTAAACCGTATGTTTACCATTCTTTCAACAGGTATAACTGGACCACATGACAATATGAGTTGTTGAGAACATACTAGGTTAGGACATTGGCTGATTCAGTTATTCCTCCAAAACACACTTTGAATAGCCCCTTTTGGAGTTATAAATAGCATGCACCTCTCACTCTTCATCTACATTATTATTCAAATCTCATCTCTTTTTATTCTTTCTGGAATGGGCCCTCACTAATTCTTACCCTATGTACTCTTGAAAAGTTTCAGATTGATATCTCATTGCTATACATTTAATATACACTAAATGTTGTATACCTTCTCTGATACATAGTAATTTAACACTCCATGTTAAAGGGAGAAGCATGACTCCCTTTACATCCATTACATTTTTAAAATGTAAATTAAAAATTTTTGAGGTTGATATTTTGTTCCTCATGTGCAAATATATGCTTATGGGATGTGCACTCAAGTACAAAGTGTCTGAGAAATCCATTAATTATAATTAATTACTGCATGATTAAACCACTTGAATTATTTCTAAATAGACAACCTCTAAAATTACACTTTAATGCAGGAGTGCTATGAAATTATACATTTTTGTACTACTCTGTATTCTGTCTTATAACACCAATAACTGTACAGCAAAGTGATTAAGCCCTTAGGGATCTACTTATGTAAAAACTATATATATATATATATTTATAAAACATCCCATAGATATTTCCTTTTTACTGAATATCATAGTTGAACAATGAGCATGAAGCAGTAAAGTTCATTTTTAATTGTGCTTCATCTCCTTCTAACCTAAGGAAAAGCTTTCATAGTGTAAAAAGCATTTTGATAAGTTGCATGACTGACTCATATTTTCTGAGGTAATTAGTTGGGATCATCACATGCTGGGTGAAACAGGGGTTCCAAAATTGTGATCTGTCATATCACCTTAGTTTAATGAATTTAGGGAGTCATTTATGAGGCATGATGCACATTTAACTATAAAAGGGGCAATTTGTGGGTGTTTTAGAGCTAAAGACTGACTTCAACTTTTTAAATTATCTAAATAATTCTGTATACTCCTCATTCCAAAGATAACTCAAGGCACACAGTATGTGTGTTTTCAAATGTTTTCAAAAACTTTTCTAGATTTAATAAGTTTTGAAACATTGCAATTGTTTCAGATTTTGACATAGATGATAATTCTTATGGTAGGTTCCTAATCTGATTTACACATAGAATCAGAAGGAGGCGTTTTTTTCACTTGTTTTTAATAAATTTTGAACAAATCAATCTTAAGGCATTATTTACTATAGAATGGGGGTAGAGCTTACTTAGGACAGTTTTCTTTTATTTTGGTTTCTGTATCTGATGGCACGACATGAAATCCATCAAACAGCAAAACAGGAGGAAAAAAAAAAAGTCTCCAAACATATACATTCATGGACACATAAATCAAACCACAAACTCTACAGTGTTAAGAAAATATGAATCTCTTTACCCAGTAATGGAATCACCTTGAATTCCTTAAATCAATAGTTCACTGAACCTGAAGAAGAATTTCCATGCACTGGCACATACATAATCTGGTTTATGCAATGAGCTAGAACTTGTTCAATATGAGACCTGAGTGCAGCTGTTATACAGACTCCTTCAGCACACAACACTTCTAGACACCAACATTTCAGAATATTCCCATTATTACATCAATATTCATAGACATTGCCTAACTACTTCATAATTTGGGAATAAATGGCGACTTTGGTGAAACTTAAACAGCACGGTCAATAAAATTCATTTCACTTAATGTTAAGCAAGTCACATTAAAATATGTGAATTGTTTTACAATTCACACTAATAGATAAAATGCAACATACACTATAAAAATCCCTAGGGGCGGGGCGCCTGGGTGCCCTAGTCGGTTAAGCGTCCGACTTTCGCTTAGGTCATGATCTCACGGTTCATGGGTTCGAGCCCCGCGTCGGGCTCTGTGCTGACTGCCAGCTCAGAGCCTGGAGCCTGTTTCAGAGTCTGTGACTCCCTCTCTCTCTGACCCTCCCCTGCTCACGCTGTCTCTCTCTCTCCTAGAAATAAATAAAACATTAAAAAAAAATCCCTAGGGGCACTTGGGTGGCTCAGTCAGTTGCACATCTGACTCTTGATTTCAGCTCGGGTCATGATCTCACAATTCATGAGATTGAGCCGTACGTCAGGCTCTGCACTAACAGCATGGAGCCTGTTTGGGATTTTCTCTCCCTCTCCTTCTCTCTCTGCCCTTCCCCGACTTGCTCTCTCTCTCTCTGTCTCTGTCTCTCTCTCTCTCTCTGTCTCTCTCTCTGTCTCAAAACAAATAAATAAAGATTTAAAATAATTAAGCCCTAGTTTGGTACTCTGTATACAAGAGAGGTTCTATTCAAAAATTTAAATGAAGATTTATAGCCTTCCTGGAACACAGATTATTGTGAAAGCTCACAGGAACCAGTTATATTTCTAAACTGCTTAAAGGCCTAACTTCATAGAAATAGTCTACTCTCTGTTTAAATTCTTTCAGTGAGAATTTCTCCTGTAAAATTCCAATTCTTTTATACTTTTGAAAATTTTTACTGAAATATTAATTTGGATGCAATTCTTTTATACTTTTGAAAATTTTTACTGAAATATTAATTTGGATGAATTTTCCCTAGAGTTCTGTTAGTGTTTTCAATAGCTCTGTACCTCTGAAAAGGTATTGCTCATTTGTCATACTTGATGTTAACTAGTAAATTAAAAATTGTGTCAACTAAAGAAGAAAAATTCACAGTCATACCTAGTATCATCCAGTGAGATGATCTATAAACATGAAGTTTTCCTATAAAAATGCAATGGAGAAACTCACATTGGCCTCTCTGTTTCTACAGTTTTCAAACTGTAATGAATTTTTTATTATCTTTCATTTAATTCCATGTAGGTTTATTCTTGCTGATAACATGATCTATTGTTCTCTGAGCCATGGTGAGACTGCCATTTCTTAAACAGACAGCACTTATTGGAAATTAAACCTCTACTAATGTATTATAATTATTACTTGAGGGTAATTTGCTCCTCCAGCAGGGAGTCACAGCCAATGTGAAGGTAACGTTTCTTCCAGGGAGCTGTTAATATTTCTTCTATGCTGAAATCCCACATAATGGATCTTGCCTAAGGCTGATTAATGATTTTAAAGCTGGAACAGTGATTTGTAGCTAAATCAGTCCTCACTGAAGGAGATTCAGGGTTATTTCAGTCAATACTGTTAAATAAGTGTGAACAGTAACTTCAGTTAACACACATGTAATCTAGAAGGTAAGAAAGAGAGAGGCAATAAAAGGAAGTAAATAATGGGTAATCCTGCTGTCCGTGCATTTCATTTACACTTATAACAGATACAGGGAAGAAACACACTGCAGTGTCATCAAACTCATGGAATTACTTCACTGCAACACATTTTTCTGCATTGAAAAAGCAATTTCCCAAACAAGTAAAAGCAAATTGAGTCTAAGTGCCTAAAATAAATCAGCATCTTTTCCCTCCCTTCTTTAGTTTCTATCACCTTACCTGCGAAAGAAGTAATTGGACAAACAACTTGGAAACTTGTGTGAGACAGATAGAAACTAGGGGAAAGGTTTCATTTAGGGTAATACCCTACAAGCGTACAGAGTTCCAACATTATACATTCTACCCAGCCCCTGGGGATCTGCCTTCACCTGAAACAAGGCCAAGGCCCAGCATCTATCCACAGGAAGTAACCTTGAGATCCCTTTGCCCTAAGGCCTACATGTCTAATGCATAGCATCAGCACTCTCTAGTCACTCAACTGGATCCTTCTTTGTTAACACGAGGTCAATATCAATAAAAGATAATGATAGAACTGCAGTTAAAGACAAGGCTGCGAATGTCAATGTACATCTTTCAACGTGTATTTTACGAACCTATTTCACCAACAGTCCTGCTCACCACAGTCCCAATGATTTCTAAACAGAAAACAAGAAACAGCTACAAACATTCTGACATACATTGTTTGTCTGAGGTCCCTGGCATCTGACTAGCAAGACTGATGAATAAGCACTGTGTCTAAATAACATAGTAAAGGAAAGATACTTGTGAGTGAAAACCTGAAGGTCTAGACATATACTCATTAATGTGAGCAATGTTATCATAGCCATCAAGAAGTCAAGATGAAAACTGCTGTTACTTTTACTTAGCTAAACAATATAATTGCAGGTTGGAGCGCCTGGGTGGCTCAGTTGGTTAAGCATTTAACTTCGGCTCAGGTCATGATCTCACAGTTCGTGAGTTCAATCCCTGCATCGGGCTCTGTGTTGACAGCTCAGAGCCTGGACCCTGCTTTGGATACTGTGTCTTCCTCTCTCTCCCTCCCTCCCCTGGTCGTGCTCTCTCTCTCAAAAATAAATAAGCATTTAATAAACACTATAATTCCAGGTAAAACACAAAATAAGGATTGCAACTTACTGTTTGGTTTTAAAAATCTGGAAGAATCTGGGTTTACTAAGTATCTTTAAAAAAATGTTAAAGCATTTTTAATAGGAAAACTTTCCCCCTGTCCTGTAACTGAATGGCTGTATATGAAAGGCCTACAACAATTGCTATTAGGCTTTTAAGAACTATGTCTGAGGGGTACCTGGGTGGCTCAGTCAGTTAAGCTTCCACCTCTTGACTTTTGGCTCAGGTCATGATCACAAGGTTCATGGGTTCAAGCCCTGTGTTGGGCTTATGCTGACAGTGTAGAGACTGCTTGGGATTGTCTCTCTCCTCTCTTTGTCCCTCTCCCCTTCAAAAATAAATAAATGAACTTAAAAAATAAAAATGAAAAATTATGTCTTAACTTTCATTCAGTTTAGACTTCTATATCAACTATGCAGCTCACACATGGGTGTGTGCCTATATACATACCTTGAGTCAAAGGCTTTTAACCTTCAATCAGAATCAATACCAAACTACATCTTAACCTTCAATCAAATCGATGCCAAACATTGTTTCTCAGTGAATAATACTAGAAATAACACATGAGACTTTTTTCTCCAATAGGCTCAAAAAGTCAAATGCAAAATTAATTTTGCCAAGGGGAAACTTTCTAACTTTGATAATAAATACAAGTATTTGGTGATCCCTCTACACACATATTTTATGTGGTTATTCGAAGTGAAAACTTAGCTTCATATCCTATAATTTTTATGATAGCTTTATTATATTTTATTAAATATAGTTTGTAAAACATACAATTCTCTAATTGAAAATGTAAAATTCTATGACATTTTAAAAAATGTAAAATTCTAAGGTTTTAATATATTCATAGTTGTGAAGCAATCAGCACAGTACAATTGTAGAACATTTTCATCACCTAAGTGAAACCCTATTCTCATTAGTAGTCACTCCTATGCTTATGCTCCTCCCAAAGTTACTAAGAAATGATTTTGCTACTATAAATTTGGCTATTTTAGATATTTCATATCAATCAAACCATATAATATGCAGTCTTTAGTGACTGACTGGTTCATTTCATCTAGTATATGTTCAGTTTTCATCCTTTATGTAGCATGCATCAGTATTTCTTTTTATAGTGTCAAATAATATTTCAGCGTGTGGATATAACACATTTTGTTGATCTATTAATCAATCTGGGTGCATCTGGATCATTTCTGCTTCTTGAATATTAGCAATAATGCTGTTATGAATAATTATGAACCAGTTTTTATGTATATATTTGCATTTCTATTAGACATATATAAGAGTAGAGTTGCTTGGTCATAAGACACCACTGTATTTAACATTTTGAGGCACTATGTAACTGTTTCCAAAGTAGCTATATTATTTTGCATTCCCATGAGCAATGTATGAGAATTTCAATTTTTTTTCAAATACTCACAATGTTTGTTATTTCCTTCCTTTTTGATAATAGCCATTCCTAGTGAGTGAGCAGTAATATCTTGTTATGGTTTTGATTTGAATTTCCTTAAAGAGTAATGATATTGAAAATTTAAAAAAAAATTTGTTTAACATTTACTTATTATTGAGAAACAGAGAGATACAGAGCATGAGCATGGGAGGGGCAAAGAGAAGGGAACACAGAATGCAAAGTAGACTCCAGGCTCTGAGCTGTCAGCACAGAGCCTGATGCAGTGCTCAAACCTACAAGTGGTAAGATCATGACCTGAACCGAAGTTGGACACTCACCTGACTCAGCCACCCAGGCACCACTGATACTGAATATTTTCATGTGCTTATTGGATATTTTAATATCTCTGGGTTATTTGTCCATTTTTAAGTAGGATATTTTTATTATTGAGCTGTAAGAACTCTTTTTATTTTTTAATTTAAGTTCATTTATTTAATTTGAGAGAGAGACAGAGAGAGACAGAGACAGAGAGTATGCTACCTGGAGAGGGGCAGACAGAGAAGGAGAGAGAGAATCCCAAGTAGGCTCTGCACTGTCAGTGTGAAGCCCAACACAGGGATCAATCCCGTGATTGAACTGAGCTGAAATCAAGAGTTGAATGCTTAACCAACTTAGCCACCCAGGTATCCCAGAGCTGTAAGAATTATTTTTATATCTTGCATATACTTCTCATATACCTGACTTGAAAATATTTTTTTTCTGATATAGGGAGTTGTCTTTTCACTTTCTTATTACTGTCCTTTGATGCACTAATATTTTTTCTTATGAAACATAGTTTACCTAATTTTTTCTTTTGTTTTTTTCTCTTGGTATCATGTCTATGAAGTCTTTGCCTACCCCAGCTCACGAAGATATACTACTATGTTTTCTCCGAAGAATTTTATAATTTTCAGCTTTGTCACTTTGGTCTATGATCCATTTTGAGTAATTTTTTAGAGTTTTGAGAAAGGGTACAGATATGTATATTGCAAATAAATATCCAGAACCATTTGGTAGAGTCTAGCTAGTTAACTAAGAAGGCCCTTCTAAGCCTCAATATCTTCATCAGCTTCTGTGGAGAAGGAAAAGGCTATTGATGGAGTTAATTATCAACAGCCAATGATTTGATCAACATGTCTATGTAATTGAATCTCCACAAAGCCCCCTAAAAAACTATATTCAAAGAGCTTCTGGGACGAAAGTGAGTGTATGGATGAAAGTGAGTGATTGATATATATAGATATATCTATATATATATCAATATCTTGCCCTATGTATTCCCTTGTTCCTGAATTGTATCCTTTTTAATAAACTGGTAAAAGTAAATAAAGCACTTTCCTGAATTCTGTGAGATATTCTAGCAAGTTATCAAACTTGAAGAAGTCGTCTTGGGAACCTGATATGTAGCTGCTCAATAAGAAGTACAGGTGAGGGGCGCCTGGGTGGCTCAGTCAGTTGAGTGCCCAACCTCGGCTCAGTTCATGATCTCACGGTTCGTGGGTTCGAGCCCCGTGTCGGGCTCTGTGCTGACAGCCAGCTCAGAGCCTGGAGCCTGTTTCAGATTCTGTGTCTCCCTCTCTCTCTGACCCTCCTCTGTTCATTCTCATTCTCTCTCTCTCTCTCTCGCTCTCTCTCTCTCTCTCTCAGAAGTAAATAAAACATAAATAAAATTAAAAAAATAAGAAGTACAGGTGATTCAGGGCACCTGGGTGTGTCAGTCAGTTGAGACCCAGACTTCAGCTTATCATTTTCTCACAGTCTGTGGGTTGGAACCCCTCATGAGCTCTGTGCTGACAGTTTAGAGTCTAGAGCCTGCTTCAGATTCCGTGTCTCCCTCTCTCTCTATCCTGTCCCCACTCACTCTATCTCTCAGAACTAACCATTATGTATATACTTTAAAGTACAGGTGATTCAATCAAAGGCACAGGGAACACTTGAGGTTTCCAGCTATGTGATAATGACGAATTGTTCACTCCTACATACATTTGCCCAGGTTGTTGCATGGGAGTCATAAAGGAATTATAGCCATAAAGCCAAAAATCATAAGGAATTTCATGAGAATTAAGTGAGGTACTATATGTGGAAATGCTGTCAAGATATAAATCCTAGGTAAATACTATAAAATATCCAAATTCTCTGGGTATAATGACATAAAATAATGTAAAACTGATTATAGAATTACATGTATATTCAAATTATCCTCACAGCTTTCAAATCAAAATAGTAGTAAATATTTTGGACTAGGAACTCTTTATACCTCCATTTGGAATTCATCTTGTGTAGATTTTTGAATCCACTGGCTAGCTAATAGTGGATCCTGCAGGAACGGAACATTTCTATTACATTCTTTTCTCAATAACCAGCAATACCATCTGTCAACCTGAGTGTTTTTCTCATCACTGGAAATCAGAGGAGTGTGTAATTATCCCACTGAAAGGGAATTTCTCAAGAAAAGTAAATGGAAGAAACATTTTCTTGTTTCACTGGATGAAAAATGAGTGCCAAAAATGATGGGATGTTGTATATCTTTATATAAAACCATTGCACATAAACACAACTACTGTCAATGGAGGCAGGATTTCTATGCTATTAATTGCTAAAAATCTCATATTTTTAAGGCTGTTGGCCCTTGGGTTAGTACTGGATGATGACTGAGAATCTCACCCTGAATTAATTAGGAAGCGGGTGTTTTGAATGATAACAAAACTGCCAATTAACATTTATTTACTTTTGGAGCAGGTGTTAAATGATTGATTTCAAAGTGCAATAGTATAGTCTGCTTTGGAAGTAGAGCTGTGAAAAATAGTCACAGCCTGAATTAAAAGAAATATTTTAAAAAAAGGAGGGGGGTAGTCCAGTAAAAACAACTCTATACATAATTACATTATCACCACGGATGGTCTCTAGTATTCTACTATATACAACAAATATGTATCTTCCCTTTAGAATATTAAGCAATATCCTAAGAGAACTTGCACAATGTCCTGGTTTCAGACATTGGATTCTGGAATGGGTGCATAAGGTGGAATAAGAACACTTGGATAAAGAATTGTGTGATGGCAAATGCTGGGCTTCACCAGTCCCCATGTGGCCATCATAGTACCTGTGGTCCTCAGCTTACAGTGGATATGTGCCTGCCACATTATGGTTAATGTACTAAGAAAATACTTGCTCGCAGAACCCTTCCAAAGATGATATATGTGGAACAGGTACACAGTATGTTCAGAGTATATCTCTGATGTCCTTTTCTAATATTACAATAAAATAATTACAGAGAACAAAACAAAAATGATTAAAATTGGAAGAAACTTTCTCACTTTAAGTGGAAATACATAACTAATTCCATCCATATTTTTGGTTCCACAGGAATTATTTGTACAAATTGCAAGAACTCTACACTCAAAACAAGATTGAATTAGAATAATCCTTGAGATTCAAACTGGACAGGTACGTGCCAAAAATCCTACTTAGTTTGCAAATATTCAGTTCTATTCAAATAATATTTAATTAAAAATACTGTCCACATATCAGGAGCTAACTTGTAAGTGATAGGGTTTGGGGATTTGCATCCGAGCAGAAATACAACACGGTTTTGATTTTTCCACATAAAGTATGAGTAAAGTCATGGGTACAAATATAATAAAATGTAGTTTATTAAATTCTATAATGTGATGGTTAATTTGTATGTCAACTCGACTTGGCCGTGGGATACTCAAGATATCCGGTTAAATATTATTTCTGAGTATATCTGTGGAAGTGTTTCCAAAAGAGATTAGCATTTAAATCAATACACTAGGGGGGGCACCTGGGTGGCTCAGTTGGTTAAGCATCTGACTTCGGCTCAGGTCATGATCTCATGGTATGTGGGCTTGAGCCCCGCATCAGGCTCTGTGCTGACAGCTAGCTCAGACCCTGGAGGCTATTTAGATTCTGTGTCTCCCTCTCTCTCTGATCCTTTCCTGTTCATGCTGTCTCTCTCTCTCTCAGAAATAAAGGAAATATTATAAAAAATTTAAAAAATAATAAAATAAATCAGTACACTAGGTAAAGCAGTTAAGCAGGTTGTCTCTCCAGTTCTTGGGAGGACCATCAAATTCCCTGAAAGCCTAAAGAAAGAAAAGAGGCAGAGGACGAGAAAATTATCTCTCTGATGGCTTGAGCTGGGACATTAGTCTCCTCTTGCCCTCAGAATATCACATAACCTATTGGCACTACTATTCTTAGGCCTTCAGACTCGGACTGAAAGTATATCAATAGCTTTCATGTGTCACCAGTTTACAGATAGCAGATGGTAAGACTTAGCTGCCATAATCATATGAGTCAGCTCCTTATAATTTCTCTCTCTCTCTCCAGATGTATTTCATCTCTATCTATACAGAGTTCTCCTGAGGAAAGGTAACTATGGTTTATGAATGTGTATAATATAGTCTGTTATATATTTTATACTCCATTACATACTTAATGTGTATAATATAGTAAATTATATGGGCCCCTGGGTGGCTCAATCAGTTGAGTATCCCACTCTTGATTTTGGCTCAGGTCATGATCCCAGGATTGTGGGATTGAGTCCTGCATTGGACTCCATGCTTTGCAGGGAGCCTGCCTGAGATTCATTCTCTGTCTCTCTCTCTCCCTCTTTCTCTCTCTCTCTCTCTCTTTCTCCACCCACCCACTTTCTACTTCTCTCCCCTGCTCTATTTCTCTATCTCTAATATATATATTAGAAGTATAATATGCATATACTTGTAGGAAATTATTTTACCACATCTGTATCATATGACTATACACATATATGTATGTATACATACCTACTCAGGGAGCAAAGAAGAATGTGTCACAAGAACCAGAATAGTATGGTGGAAAGAGAAATGGACTGAGCGTCCAAAGATACACAATCTGAAAACCCTTTTTGTAAGATTTAAAAAGTCACTTAACTTTTCTTTTGTGCCACTCAGAAAATTATTTAATACCTCTGAGGTTGATATTTACGTCTAGGGGCATTATAAGGTTCTTAAAAATCATTGGCTAGTATTTTTTAGTCATGTCATTGTCAAAATTTAAGATTTGTTTCTTCTCTGTGCACTCTCTCCCCATTACACTGTCCCTTCCTATTACACAGTCTCAGTCTCCCCACCATTTCTCAGAGACAGTTTCCAGATCATAAAACATGCTTCTCCAACGGACAACACTATTCACGTCTTTCCAGCTGTGATGCTTAGACCCAGACTCGATACCATGGATGGACCGCTCTCACTGTAGCAAGTTTCATCTCCTTTTAACTAGACATGGTATTTATTAAAGCCTCTTAGGACCGACTAAGGTTTCTGTTTATTGTTTTTCTTAGCAACAACTCGTGTATAACTTATAGGAAAGTCAATAAGGCCATGAAATGTTTTAAAATTAAATGTGTGTAGGGTGCCTGGGTGACTTAGTTGGTTAAATGTCTACCACTTGATTTCAGCTCAGATCATGATCTCACAGGTGGGATTGTGGGATCTAACCCTGTGTTGGACTCTGTGCTGACAGCATGGAGCCTGGTTGGAATTTTCTTTCCCTCCTCTCTCTGCCCCTCCTGTGTTCACTCTGTCTCTTTGCCTCTCTTTCTCTGTCTCAAATAAATTTTAAAAATAAAAAATAAAATTACACATGTGTAGCAGAACATATAACATTATAAATGTAAATACAAAAACAGCCTCACATTCTTTTTTTGACTCGGACAGAAAAAAACATTATTCAGTTGCACGTTTGTCATTTTTTACAAGGATCTGTGTTTAGTCCCTGCTAAACCCACTAGATACCATTGTATCTAGTATCTAACTTACAGTAACACTGTCCAGCTCACAGTTCATTATTTTTTCACCAAGATATGATGAGAAGTCCCCCTCCCAAGTATATAGCATAGATTTTCACAGCAGCTGTGATTTGACAGGAAAATCCTAGATTTTGGGTTCCACCATTTACTATCTATGATCTGCATGAGTAGTAATAAATTTATTTCAATATAACTTCAAATATAAAGTCTTTGAATCCTGGATTACTCCTGTTAAAAAGTGTATTATAATACCTAATTGAAAGGTTAGTTGTGATCATAGAACAAAAACATTTTAAACTTTGAATATAATGATTTCCATTACACAAAGTATAACAGCATCTCACAAATCTTTCCCCAAAGAAGTCAAGCCCTAGAATGCCCCAGGCAGAAGCCATCTGAGATCTTCTGTGACTCATTTTTCCTTATAGACAAAGTTGAAACATCACTTCTTTGTTTTCCTTCCCCAACTCTCAGCATAGAGGGTCTCCTTTCTTGTAAAATCCAGTATAGCTTATGACACTATAGTTAATTAAATACTAGTAGAAACTACAAATAGAATCAAAAAGGAAAACACACAAATGACTTTAAAAAAGGAATGAAGAAAGGAAAAAATAAATGTTGTTTTACCCTTTTCACTTTATCATAATAACATATTCTTTGAAACATTTCAACTAATTGTTTCCTTGGCTCCTGAAAAGATCCTGAGGCTATTGAAGGTGAGACTTCTGTTTAATTTGACCTTGGCAACCCAACTCAGGGGAATGTCAGGTGTATGATATTAAAAATGTTTTGGAAAAAATGAAATAAACATGAGAGATGGCAAATAAACATGAGAGATGCCAGCTTAAATAAAAGGAAAAGAAAAAAGAACAGTGTCTCTATGCTCAACTAGACGGATTTCAAACACAATTAGTTGATGGTTTCCATGAACCCCAAATGGCACGTGAGCAGATAACAAACAAGAAATCAATTGTCACTGCACCCGGTACCACAATGGGCGCGTTCTTTGGAGGCTGTGGTTATGTGTATTGTGAAGAAATAAACGGATTTATCAGAAAACTCTTGTGAGACTCTAACAATTATTTCAGGTTTTTCCTGCTGTTTCATAATGTATTTCAATATTATATTTGTAAAACTTTAACAAAAACTAGGATTAAACTTCCTATTTTTTCTTAGGATAAATCATTGCCTCCTGTCCAGCGTGTTTTCTGCTATTTCTTTTCTTTTAAGTTTATTTATTTATTTCTGAGAAAGAGAGAGAGAGAAAGGGACTGGAAGAGAAAGAGAGAGAGGGAGACAGAGAGAATCCCTAGAAGGCTCCCTGGTGTCAGGGCAGAACCAGACAGATGTTGAGCTCCATCCCAGGAACTAAGAGATCATGACCTGAGCCAAAATCCAGAGTCAGACGCTTAACCAACTGAGCGACCCAGGCATCCCTCTGCTATTTCTAATGTCTTTTTTTTAATTTTTAAATATGAATAACAGATACTCAACTATAAATAGTTAATTAAATGATCTTGAGATCTGAATTTACATGAAACACTAAATACTTCTCTGCTCTTTGGATTTACTCCATGCTTTGATTTCTTCACAAAGTTTGTCCTGCCTTTTAAAAAGATCCTAGGATGATTCTATTTAATGGACACATGGAAAGTAATTTTGACTTTACTCACTTATTGCTCAGATTCTTATATATAAACCTTTCACAAGTCATGTGCAGTATGGTATGTAAGAGGTAGAAAGCAGTGGACTAGAAAGCACATTACCCTGCCATTGTATGCGTGTGTGTGTGTCTGTGTCTGTGTGGTGGAGTGGCAGAGGATGTCAGTCACCCAGCCACAATACAATGGTCATGTGGATAATAAAAGTAAACGAGGAGAGGCCTTAGATTGGGGTTTTATACTATCTCTATCTCTTTCAAGTAAATAAATCATTTTGTGTACTTTTCTTTTAAAAATAACAAATATTTTAGAAAATTTGAGCAAAAAGAATAAATGAACATTATTCATAAAACATTCATAAATCCGATATAAAATTTAATTCAAAAGTTTTATATATATACACATATGCATTATCTCTATAAAGTTATGGGTATATATGTCACATAAAACAAAGCAACTAATTTACTAAATATGATACACTATTGTCTACGGCCATACCGTGATCTCAGAAGCAAAATATGATACACTATTAAGTAAAACACAAGCTTTATGCCATAGAATTTATCAAGTTTTGTTGACAGAATATATATATTTTCTTGTTATGAAATACATTTTTAGACTACTAATTTGAGGTATAAAAGTCTACTGTTCCATGACTTACTTATCTATTCCTCTATTGTTATTTTTCTTTTTTTCTTTTTTAATATTTTATTTATTTCTGAGAGACAGAGACACAGTGTGAGCAGAGGAAGGTCAGAGAGAGAGGGAGACACAGAATCTGAAGCAGGCTCCAGGGTCTGAACTGGCTGTCAACACAGAGCCCAACGCGGGACTCGAACTCACGAGCCATGAGATCATGACCTGAGCCGAAGTCAGATGCTTAACCGACTGAGCCCCTATTCCTCTATTTTTAAATGCTTAGCTATTTCAATATAAAATAACTATATGATGGATATTTTTACTGAGGATAAACTGCAAAATTAAAACTACCAGATAAATCAGAAGAAACATTGTTAAAACTTGAACGTAACATGACAAACTGCTTCTGAAAATGGCTATATTTTCTGTTTTAAATTTATTAAATTTATGTTTATTTATTTTCAAGAGAGAGAGACAGAGTGCAAGTTGGGGAGGGGCAGAGAGAGAAGGAAACAGAATCCAAAGCAGACTCCAGGGCTTGAGATGTCAGTACAGTGCCCGACACGGGGCTCAAATCCACAAACCATGAGATCATGACCTGAGCTGAAGCCAGACACTCCATCGACTAAGCCACCCAGGCGCTCCAAGAATGGCTGTGTTTTCTTTACAACCTCCATCCATTACTTTACTTACTTATTTTGAGAAATATAGAGAACAGGATAAGGGTAGAGAAAAAGAGAGAGAGAGAGAGAGAGGAGAGTCACACACTCAACCAAATGAGTCACCCAGGAGTCCCTTAAATAATAAATATTTCTCTATAAATACTATTTGTCTCTAACTCCAATCAAAAAAATTGATTTCAGTGTTACTCCTTTAAAAACATATTTTTCCCCTTAATTTCAGTATTATTTCCTTTTGCATCAGAGTAAAAGAGCCTATTGATTTCACTGAGAGTACAGAAATTCTTTATTCTTGTCAGGAATAGATACCAAGTTCTTTCAAGAACCCTTTAGCATTTATTTTCTGTTAATACATGTTTTCCTTATTCAGTCCTTTCCATAGGCTAATATATATAATTTTTAACATTTTTATTTTTACATTCATTATAATACAGATCAATACATATTTTCTACTCACATAACCACAGGTAACTTAATAACAATATGTTCCTTAAAAGAAAATTAACTTCTTTTTATGGTGTAGCCTTCTATCTGCTAGAATGATTTCTCCTCTGGTCCTTCCTGTCACCCCAATAAATCTTTCAGTTCACATTTCAACAGTATCAGTATCTCATGTGTTTTTAAAATAGTTATGCATTCAGTGTTTTCCATAATATTCTCCATAATATTACAAGGTTGAAATGCCATGAATTCCAGTGCTAGTGAAAGAAAGTAACAAGATGTCTATGTCAGAACACTGGACTTGCTGGTACTCAACCCACATTACATAACTTAAGAAAAATAGTATTAAAATAATCCCCATCTTATAACAGATTGACGTATTTTTTAACACCATTCTCCATTAGAGCTGGACTGCTGATTCTGAGCCCAGAGTTAGAGCCACGGGGCCATTCAGCCAGGGAGAATTTTAGGGTACTCTTATAAAAACTGTCATTTGATGACACATTATGATACAGTAGACTTACTGTGTTTTTTCACATGGAACACTTAAAGCAAATTATATTAAATTATAGAGAAGAGATGATTCCAGGTGACAGTATAAAGGGCTTTGAGGGAGAGATATTGCAGATTAAGTTCAGAGCTAGACGCGGCTTTATTTAAGAGAAAACATAACCTGAGGAGCACGGTTTCATCTATTCAATTATTCACTTTGAAACAGGTCCCGATTGCTTTGGCAATCATTGGTATTAATACCAAACATTGGTATTAAGGACTGAGTTATGCCCCCTCTGCCCAAATTCCTATGTTGAAGCACTAATCTGAAGGTGAATGTAATCGGAGATAAGGTCTTTAAGGAGATAATTATGTCATAAAGGGGAGGCTCTAACCCATTAGGACTGATGTCTCTATACAAAAAGGAAGAGGCCTAGTGGCTATAAGAGAGTCCTCACCATTTACAAGCCATGAGAGGCTTCAGCAGAAATCAATCCAGAGGGCACCTTGACCTTGGACTTATCGGCTCCAGAACTGTGAGAAAACAAATTTCTGCCATTTAGGCCATACAGTCTGTGGCATTTTGTTACAGCAGTGGAGCAGACTAATACAATTGAACTCATTTTCTATTTTGGAAACTATCACTTAGGTAACACGTTCTTAATGACCACATAGATGAAAGCATTTACCAGGAAAACAGAGGTTTACTGACTTGCATAATTCTAGCTTCTCTTGTCCACGGCAGCTCATGAGAGCCTGAAGATAACTGTGATATTCATATGAAAAATAACAAGCAAGTTTTTTTCATGGATGACTAAAAGGCTGAAGCCACCTAAGCATGTCCATCACAGGAGTTTTAATCATCACCCTTCTCACAGATGAACTATGTTACTAAACAGCATTATGCCTTATTGCATGGAATCCCTGGGTGTAGAGGTGTATAGTGTGTGTGTGTGTGTGTGTGTGTGTGTGTGTGAGAGAGAGAGAGAGAGAGAGAGAGAGAGAGAATTAGACAATTCTAACAAATAAATAGTTTGATATACAAGCTTTATGGTGGGAGAAGGAAGAGGGGTTTTATCTATTTATATTAGACATAGTTTCTATTTTGAGAATATAAAAAGTACAGATACAAACAGCATGAGAGAAAAGAAATAATGACCTAAGACTGACAGGTCATTGTAGCTGTGACACCTGTATTTCTTGGTGTTTGATATGCCTTTCTCATTAAGACAGAAAGTAAGTTGTGTACGCTGTGAAGAGAATGCATGAGTGTACTGATCTGAAAAATAATTTGGTGTATTGCCTCTAAAGCAGTGATGCGAACAAGAAAGAAATAAAAGGCTGTGAGCACTTACATATTTCTTCTCATGTGAATCAAAAGCTAAAAGAGCAATAAAAGGAGATGATTTAGACTTATTTATACATCCGGTATTTTTTTTTTCCCTTTAACACAAAAGAGTTCTGAAATCGCCCACTTGTATTTATCTTCCAGATTCCACTACTCATTAGTGATTTAATAATCGAAAATATATCTTTGAAGTTGTGGTTATCTTTGTCAAGGAGGGTTCAGCTTAGAACAATTATTTAGAAATGATACGAATAAATCTGTGTTAATACAATTCACTAGAAAGTAGAATTTAGTGTGAATGGGTTCCCCATGGGTCCTATCTAAGATTTACTGATGTATTAAAATATTGAAAAAGCTTTGCCATACAAAATCTCTAAAGTACATGTGAATTATAGCATTAAAAAAAAGGAAAAGAAAACTCAACAAGACAGCAGAACAGCGGTGCCTTGGGAGGACTTGTAAGGAGCATAGGGCTTAGTGCCTAAGATCTTTCGCCAAAATATACAAATATGATCAATCATATGAGGGTTAATACATGCAATCAAACTCACAAGTATAAATATAGGTAGAAGAAGACAGAAAGAAAGCATTGTAAGAGATACAAATACTGTTCTTTTGGAAAGAATATTACTTTTCTATAGATATATTGATATGAAAAGCTATATCATAATCAGAAGCTTGCCCAGTGAGCTTACATAAAAGTCAAAGGAGGGAGACTAGGGTGAATCATATTAATGTCTATTGTCATTGTATTATGCTAATCTCTATGCATCTATATGAACTAGAAGACCATACCATATTGGAGTATGCTTTTATCTGGGAGTGCTCATGACATGCTGACAAATTAAAACTCTCTAAGCGATGTCCTCCAGGCACTTCCCTTATTAAGATGTTTCTTTTTTTTTTTCTTGTCCTTCAAACATCAGTAGACTAATAGTTTGCATTGAATGCTACAGGTTGCCTACTCAGCATCCTTTCCCACATTCTTATTTCCTGTTAGGACTCTGATTTGGGGGCATCTGGCTGGCTCAGTCAGTAGAGCATGCAGCTCTTAAACTCTGGGTCATGAGTTCAAGCCCCACATTAGGCATGGACCTACTTTGAAAAAAAAAGAAAAAAAAAACTGATTTTGTTTAGGAATCCTCCCTTGTACCACACGTGAGTATATTCAGAGGCGTTGATTGCCGTCCCCACTTGATTTGGGGACTTGATTACCTATTGCCAGGGATTAGTTCCAACGTGTTTATGTTACTAACTCTGACTTATGAAATGCATAATGAAATAGGTCAAGTAACTTCTGCCAAATTTCTTATCTCCTAAGTGGCTTTTTCTCCCTGCATACGGTTGAATCTGAATATCACAGATAGAATGGCTACAGCTGTTGTCAGACAAGCCGTCTTCTTTTTACTACACTAAGCATAGAGCCCACATTGGTAGTAACAAAGACAGAAAAATAATGTAGACTGCTGATGACATCATTGACCTACTGAATCTAGAAATCCTACATTTGAATAAAGCCAGGTGTTAACGGTGAGCCAATTTAAAGCTGTATTTATATTACAGCTAAAAACACTATTTTTTAAAGTTTATTTACTTTGAGAGAGAGAGTGTGTGCACATGAGAGAAAGAATCTGAAGCAGGCTCCACACTGTCAGCATAGAGTCAGACTTGGGTCTCCATCTCATGAACTGGGAGATCATGGCCTGGGTCATAATTAAGAGTTGGACACTTAGCCGACTGAGCCACCCTGATGCTCCAGCTGAAAACACTTTTTAAGAAAACGAAAACTGTAAAACATTTTCAGGACACCTGCCTTTTTGCATTTTCTTGTTTCTACTGAAGGAGGAGAAACGTAGCCCAGATTCTACCTTTCCTTTGAACACTGTTCCTTTCATCCCTTTTATCAGTTAGGGTTTAGTCATTAAGCTATTAACTTTTCCTGTAACCATTCTTTCTATAGTTGACCTGATTAGATCCTATGGATTTAATTCTATCCATATGACCAAAACTTCTAGATTTATTTCTCCAACCAGACCTCTCTAAAGGCTCCTGACTCCCATAACCAACTTCCCACTTGGCACATCCATTTGTATGTCTGAGAATCATCTCAAAGTGATCGTATACAGTATATCTAAACTTTTTCTCCAAGTTCTCCCCAAATGTGCCTTATTAGTGATAACCTCCTTGATTTATGATTCATGAATATCAGAATCTCAAAACATAACCTGAGCTACCCTAATGCTCTCCAAATCCACGATCTTGAAAAACTACAGTCCTTGTTAAGCACCATCACCTTATCCTTATTCTAAGGCAATAGAGTTTTTAAAAACAAAACCATATCAGTTTGCACCCCCCACCAGCTTAAAATTGACAACTTCTCATTGTCCAGAAATGAGAAGTTTCTACAGTATCATAGAGAATCCTACATACGCTGACTTTGCCTCTCTACCTTAACTAAAACTGCATTCAACCTCCCTAAGTAAAAACCAGTAACTCTGGATTTTCTCTAGCTTCTTAATATTTGTCATGTTCCAAAGCCTTGGCTATTTTTCCTAGTTCTTTATCAATCTGGGAAGAAACTTTTACTTGCAGATCTTACCAGGATTTTTCAATCAAACATTATCTTCTGAAAAGATTTCCCCTCACTACGCAATCTAAAATAGTATGTTTCCAGTACTCTCTGTAACATCACTCAAACAAATTTGTAAGATGCTCCAAATGTTCTAGGTTACCAGGCAAATGTTAGGTCCTTACTGGAGCCCTGGTCAGCAATACCGTTTAAAAATATCAACCCCTGACTGCATTCCCAGTTCTCCTAAAATCTCCCTATTTTATTTTTTGCCATTTTATTACTGATGTCTCAAGCAACGTTTATTACTTGTTCCCTGTGAACCTTCTCACACAACACTTTTAAGCTACTTGAGGGCCAGATTTTGTGGTTTGTTCACTGTTGTATTACCAGTGTCCAAGTATGTTGAGAACATAACAGGTGATCAATAAATATTTTCAGATAAATCAACCAAATCCTCATTTTATTCATAGTACTTAACACTCTGAAATAATTTTGTTAACTTATTTATTTTTGGACTTCTCCCTTAGAGAAGAAACACTTTCAGAACAAAGAATTGGCTTGTCTAAATCATTGTAGTATCTTTGATTTAAAGACAGTTGCCTGGCATATAATAAGCATCACGCATGTAGGTATGTATGAATAATTAATTTCTTTGATTGTCATTTGACCCTGGAGACTTGTGTTTGGCTCAGCATTGCTTATATGGTTTAGAGTTGGTTTTAGGGTGTTTTTCCCCAGTTCTTCCTTGGTTATGTAATAAAATATCATGAGTAAGTGCACATTTTGGGGCTAGAAGGCCTGTCCTTGAATCCTGCCTCTTCTAGTACCTCTGTGATCTATGAAAAGTTCTTTAACTGCTAAGTTCCTCACTTTTCCGATGCAATTAATGATAATAACAACTGAATGAGATATATAACTATATAATTACATATATATCATATAGTTCAGTCCACTGTTATTTTATTGTCATATCTTTTATCCAGCCTAAGGCCTATACCCACTGACAGTGACAGGAGAGGTATTTAGGAAGAGTCTCCTTCATCCATGTGTTCATAGAAACAACTGATTCAAAGCAAATTCTGATAATTTTTCATGGCCCAAATTGTAATTCCTGCCTTAATATTGTCAAGTTTCTCCACTGCTCACCACCAACTTCTCTGCTGATTTTTCTTTCCTTTACATTCAAGAGAACTAAAGGGCACAATGGCCTAAGAGTTCTCCCTCTCTCAGAATCAATCTCTCTCATACTTTTCCATATATGAGGATGGACTAGGCAGTATGAACAACATTGTTCTTTCTTTTCTGGTTTGGTCCTATTTCCCAATCCTGCTTATCAAGTTCTTTGTCCTGCAATCAGGACACAAGCTTGACAACAGTAAAAAGCAACCTTTCCTCCTCTAATTTTTCTGCTGTGTATATTCCTTGTAGAAATTTTGGGGGCAGTCTAAACCTCACCCAGCTTGGGTTAAGAGACTTCTGGTCCCTTGACATACTAATATCCAATAGTGCTCCAAACGTCACCATCATTTACCTAAAACCTGATCACCTCCTATTGTAGTAATAATAAGGTTTTACTTAATTTTCTGCAACAATCTGTTTTCTCCTCATTTACCCTTCCCCGATTTGATTCAACCCAACTTGCCAAATAACAAAGATGATTTTACTGAATCTCTCCTATGATTTCTCTCCTTTGCTCACAAATTTTCATTAGCTTTCCACTTCTTACAGGATAACATCCCACCTCTTTGCCATTTAAAACCACATACATATGCACACTCTAATCCTTACTAACATTTCCAGGTTTTCTTTCCTCAGTTTGTATATAAGCACCTGTGTTAGAGCTAAAGGGATCTTTCTGCTTCAAACAGATACACACTGAGCTTTTTGTGTGTGTCTTCAGATAATCTTTTCCCCATCTTGGATACCACATTATCCTTATCTATCCAAACTCCCAGCTTGAAAGGTCACCCCTCCCTTTCTAAACAGTATAGCCTCGCACGATTTCCCTTTTCTCTGAATTTGATTTGTACTAACATCTTACAGCATCTGTATGACATTATGTTGTGATAACAGTCCTTCACCAGAGTTTTTTGATTCCTTGTTAATAGAAAACAATCTTAAAATGATATTTTACAATACTTAGTACATTTTTCTCCTAAAAGAGTAAATTTAATTATTGACAGGGTGAATGTCTAAATGCAAAGTTAAATCAAAACCCTGTAATTGTGAAACAGTGTCGAACAAGAAGTGCTATCTCCAAAATGTTAGTCAGAGGTAAGGAAAATGTGGCACAAAATTTTAAGTATCCTCAGCGTTCTTTGAGCCTCTTCTTTATACTCCCCCCTCCCACCTAGAGGGTTAATTTGGTATTCTTACTGTACATCAGTGAGTCAAAATACAGATACAGATATAGAGGATGTAAGTATAGATATAGATGGTATAAGTATAGATATAGAGACAGATATAGAAACATAGATAGATAGATAGATAGATAGATAGATAGAGAGATAGATAGATGATAGGACTGAGAATCATAGAAAAGACAATGATACTTTAATAAGGGTAATTTTTATAAGTAAAGTTGGAACTAGTTTTCTATAATAAGTATACTGTCTTCGCAGTGGTTCTTCACAAAGAATGGAAAATCAATGCAATATGTACATATGCTGTTTTTATTAATACTCATGGACAAATAGTTAAGGTTAATACAGAAGAAATATACTTGAGTGGCTGTTCAGCATGATGCAGCCTCCTTTCCTTGAAAACTGTCCTCACACCAAAAAGTTGATCTGGTAAATTCTTAAAATGTTTTCTCTTTTTTTTTAAGTTCATTTATTTATTTTGAGAGACAGCACACAAACAAGTTGGGGAGAGACAGAGAGAGAGGGAGAAAGAATCCCAAGCAAGCTCCACATTGTCAGTGCAAAGCCTGATGTGGGGCTCAAACTCACAAACTGCTGAGATCATAATCTGAGTCAAAATCAGGAGTCAGATGCTTAACCAACTGAGTCATCCATGTGCCCCTCAAAATGGTCTTCTTTATGCCATGTGCTTTCCACAGAACTGACATGAGTTTTAATTTTTTGTATTTAAAATTTCTCCACTGGAGATTTGACAATATTTTTCACAATTAGGCTCCAAAAGCGTTACAACTGAGGAATTCTAAATTTGGAAACTCTGTGGTCCTCTTCCCCTACGTATATGGAAAGGTGATGGAAACAGCAGAAAGAAATGCTAAGAGATAATGCTAACAGTGATATGCAAAGAAATGGGAGAATAATAGCTAGCTACAGAGCGCTACAGCCTCTCAAATAACCCTATGTACTTGTAGTAAAGTCCATTTGCTTAATCTAGGTCAAGTTACTTTCTGTTATTTGCAATCAAAAGTGTTTCAGCTAAGGCAGAACTATTTTGAAATACTCCTTAGGGAAATTACACAAATTATTAGGGTTATGCTATTCCAAACATCCAGAAAGAAATTCATAGCCAAGAAACTGGAAATGCATAAACCTTAACTTTAAGGATGGATTTTGTACAACTAATATTACATATGGTAGGTTATGAAAAAAGTTAGAATATTTATAATAGGAAATTCAGCATTACCTAAACTCATGGGACAGACTACAATATATTTAGTATTCTGGAATAAGTTATATATTATATTTTATCACTAATGATAAGGTGGTCAACACCTTTTATGTTCTTCAGAATATTATGAATCCAAGTATTTTGAGGTAGATATTGCATCAACATTATCATATGAGTGATATATACTGTGACTTCCACCTTTTGGAGAGCTAAATTTTCTGATGCATTCATTACAGTTTTCTTTTGCCTCACATTGGTGCTGTTTAGATCCTTAAAATTACATTGTCTTTATACAATGTATGAACAATATAATGTAGAAATAAAGATAGGTTATATGTTATTCTCTTTGACTTATACAAAAAATCTAATAGAATAAAATATTATTCTTCTTTGTATACTGTATGGATCTGCCTAATTTTATGTATATATAATTGTGTGTGTGTGTGTGTGTATATATGTATATATCCTTTACATCCTTTACATCATCAGTTCTCTGTGGTAGTAATTTATATTTCTCCAAAATACAGAAGGAAGTGAGATACAGAAAGTTTAAAAATACCTGCTCAGGGCTACAATGTTAAAGAATTGTTGACCAGCAAGGATATTAACAAGGTCAGTAAAATACATTGTTTTTCTATAACAAATTCAAAATCATGTCATTTAGCTTTTATCTTCAGATTCTATAAGCAATTTATAGCAATATAAACTCTCTAGCTTCCATTTCACAATACAAATGCAAAAAATCTTTCTGGAGGAAAAAAAGTTACATTAAAAAAATTACTGATACACACTAAACACACATACATATTTCTTTTTGTGCAACTAAAAATGGGAATTATCTTTTTTTAATTTTTATTTAGTTTTGAGAGAGACAGACAGACAGACAGAATCCCAAGTGGTCTCCATGCTGACAGCTGCAAGTCTGACATGGGGCTCGAACTTACAAACTGTGAGATCATGACTTGAGTCGAAGTCGGACGCTCAACCAACTGAGCCACCCAGTTATCCCTCAAAATGGGAATTATTAAAACACTTTCAATATTAAAGTATTTGGGTAAGGAAAAAAATAGAGAGCATTCCTTAAATTCAATAGATGGCACAGCTGAAAAAGTAAGGCTATGTATGCCACCAAGAGAGATGATAATTACTTTTTTTTTAATATGCACAGAGGGATAAAGACATATAATAAAACGGAAAAAGTAAACATTACTACATTGTTTGGTATTTAATCATTACTTTTATGTGTTTCTTAATAAGACTAAAAATGATGAAATTTTTTTCTGCATCATCTTTTCCCCATCCTAATGGTATACTTTATCAAAATGCTATAATGAGGTAAATGGAAAGGTATTTTCATACATTATGGTTTACTTGCATTTATCCTTGAATAATTGTGACAAAACCTGATAGGACATGTGTTATTTATGTAATTTAATTTTGAAGAGGCTTCAGATAGCTGGAAATGTCTGCTGCAGAACTGGTATCTCAAAGCTTTAAATGTGCTTTGGGCAAAAGAAACTTCTTTTGAGATGAAGTATAGATAGCTCTTGCTGCTTAGTTCTAAAGCATTAATTAAATTAGTAGGTTTTTGCTGGCAGATACAGATGCCCATCCCATTTAATTTCTACACATGTTGTGTCTTTTAAAGTATGTATACATAGAGCATTCTTAAATATTTCCATTAATAATAAAATGGATTTAACTTATAATTATTCACTTGACTATCTTCAAGAAAAAGATGTATATTTATATTTTTCAGTTTTAGTATGTAAGATATCTACTCTGATTTTAATAATTTATCATTCATATTCCATATTATAAGAGTAATGGAGTCACTGCAGAATGTATACACAAACTAAAAAGTTCAAGGAATGGAAGCAAATCATATATAACAAATGGTACTTTTATAACCAATGTAATATTTTTACACATTATTAATTTCTTCTACAATGTATTTTCTTCAGTTTTGTATTTCCAGTTCTGTGTAATATTTCAGCTTTTCACTTAATATAAGTTCTTTCAAGCATTATAAGAAAGTTATATGTCTCAATTAGAAAGTATCTGAGGTTCAACTATTTTAATGCATCACAGTTTAGTTAGTCCTTCATCCATGGATAAATACTTGTTTTGAATATATTGAGACTATAAGCATTGCTGCAATGAGCAATGAGCATCTATGCTTATAAATTTTCATTGCATTCAAGTTCCACTATTTGAATTATTGAGCCAAAAGTTATTGGCACCTTAAATGCTGTTCATAGGCATCAAAGTCAGAGAAACCAAGGTTTCAATTTCTTTATAATATGTGGTCTCATTATATCTTTGGTGAATAGTGTTTCTCACCACTATTCTGAAAGGGAAAATAACCCCATTTTAATATCCCATAGTGTGTACAGAACAAAATGAATTTAGGCATAAAAATGATGGGCTCATTTCAGAAATGTCTCGAGATCCAAGTATCCAAGTGCAAACTGTCTTTTGTGCAGCTGTAACACTTTTCTTCCATAGTATCACATCCACACCTATCACACACCTGGACCTGCATTTAGAACACACAAGTGTGAACTGGACTTACTGCAACCTAATGACACTCCACCCGTATTACACAGGATCACTTAAGAAGACACTTTTTTTTTTTTGTGATAATAATCAGTGACNGACAGTGTGCATGGTATGATCTCTATTCTTTTATATTTATTGAGGGCTGCTTTATGTCCCAGTATGTGACCTATCTTGGAGAATGTGTCATGCGCACATTTAAGAAGACACTTAATGTACCAAATATGCATAAATCCCTTCAATTAAAACTCTATGGGACCATCTTCACGTTGAACATACAGACTAATGGTTAATATTCTTTGTGCTAATGTAATTATTGGTACAAATTAAATTCTTTTAAATTCTTATTCTGAAATTTCACTGTTCAATACTAAGAGGAAAGAAAATACCTCTACTGAAATGAAAACTGACTGGTAATTCTGATTATACCCTTATTTCCACATTACCATGTTCTTCAAGTCATTTTTTAGTCCTTTTTGTATACCATCTCCCATCTATATTCTAGACAGTAAGTTCATTGAAGAAATGGTGTATTTAAGTCTTTATACCATCAATGTGATTCTTAATAATATAAACAATCGAACACCATCACCAAAAACACCATCGCATTAACAGCTCTTCCAAAAAATTAGTTTTGTGAGGAAACTAATCATTTTTTGAAAATTTCATTTAAAAAAGTTGGTTTCTCCATTAGGACAGATACAGATACAGTATTTATTGAGTCTAGGCTTAAATCTGAAATTTAATGCACCTACCCTTTTTAAAATGAAAAACTAGAACATTTTCTTTAATTTTATATCCTTTGCTATCATGTATGTCATGGTAGAGCTTGGTTTCCTCTAGGTTAAAATTAGTTATAAGTTTATTTGGGGGATTATCTTTTGATCATAAATGCATGGCAGACACTAAAACAAACAGTCTCAAAAATCCTTATGCTAGTTCAGGGAAACTGGAGTCACTGGGAAAATAATCTATTCTTTCCTCAATTATTCATCGGTGCTGTAACATTGACACAGTAAGCCCAATCCACTCTCAATAAAATGACTGGGAGGTTGGTGTAAAATTGTTCTGAGGTAACAATGTTATATGTGTTAACAGCTAGTCGCTTGGAAACAAACGCATTGAGAGAGCAATCTCCGAATACGCTGTTCATTCAAAATGAAAATATGATCAAGGCCTATTCTCTCACTCTGTCATTCAAGTAGATTCACACAGAATTTCATTTATGAAACTAATACATATTTACAATTCCCTGCATTCTAGGCACCATGGCGAGTAAGGGATGCCCACCGAACACAGGGCCCATGCGTCACAACATTCACTCAGATTAAACAAAGGTATGGATATGCACACATATGTGTATGAATTAACAGTTGTGCTGAAAATCATCGTCGTGATTTTATAATGTAAGGGAGGATCACAGAAGTTTCTATTGAGAAAGTACTGGCCACAATGAAGTTGGAGAAATGTGTGAAACGGAAGGGATGTCATTTCTAGGCAAATGGTACAGCTGAATAGGATGTGCAAAGTCACTACGGTGGAAGGAAGTGTGACAATATTCAGGCCAGTGTGGTAGAAGCACAGAGAAAGAATCGCCCAGTATGTGGTAGAGGCCATGGGTATGCAGCTGGAGTTATCTAAATTAAATGTGATGCTGGCCTTCTATATCAAAACCTATGCTAGGTTTATTTCTGAATTTAGTAACAACACAGACCAGATATATTTAGGGTGACATTAAACAAATATATGTATCATAAATAATTATTTTTTCCTTTAAAGTTTATTTTGTGTCTTTATTTTGAGAGAGAGAAAGAGAGAGAGAGGGAGAGCAGAGAAAGGAGAAAGAGAAAATCCCAAGCAGGCTCCACACTGTCCAGCACAGAGCCTGACGTAGGGTTTCAACCCACGAGCCATCAAATCATGACCTGAGCCAAAACCAAGAGCTGGATGCTTGACAAAGTGAGCCACACAGGTGGGCTGTAGGAGTATAAGTATTCTAAATGTAGACTATAGTTTGCTATTATCAGAGAGGAGTGAAAGCACTAAAAATTCCTAGGAGATTCCCTGTTTATGACATTAAAAAGGACCGGATACCTTGGAAGTGAAAATTATAAAGACTTAGAAACTGGATAAATCTGTTTATAAAACTGATTTGCAACAAATTCCAGGAACCCCTCACAACATGAACAGAGCAGGCGATACTGGGAACTGATGTAAAACTTGCCACTGCCACTCTGGCCACTCACCTGTGTTCAGAGTCAAGGGGCTTGGACTTTTGGCCAAAAAAGGAGAGAGAGGAAATCTTCGGCACAAGCAAGAGGCAGCTTGAACTGAGACTGAAACACAAAGAGGGGTACTGAAATATGAAAAAGGGGGGAATTATAAATTTTAAGCTGGTCAGCCTCTGCCAGGCTTTAGTGGTGACAGGGAGGATGCGAACAGGAAAAAACACTATGGATTCCTAAATGCAGCCCCATCCGCATGAAATTTGGCAAATGATAATTCAAGCAAATATCCAGAACCCAAATATTCTTTAATTAATTAATTAATTAATTTTAATATCATTTATTGTCAAATTGGCTAACAGAGTGTGTACAGTGTGCTCCTGGTTTTGGGGGTAGATTCCCATGGTTCATCGCTTACATATAACACCCAGCGCCCATCCCAACAAGTGCCCTCCTCAATGCCCATCACCCATTTCCCCCTCTCCCCTCCCCTACTCCCCATCAACTCTGTTTGTTCTCCATATTTGAGGTCTCTTATCATTTGCCTCCCTCCCTCTCTGCTTGTAACTATTTTTTCTCTTTCCCTTCCCCCATGGTCTTCTGTTAAGTTTCTCAAGTTCCACAGATGAGTGAAAACACATGACACCTGTCTGTCTCTGACTTATTTCTCAGCATAATAATAATAATAATAATAATAATAATTCCAGTTCCATTCATGCCGCTACAGATTCCTACTCATTGCCAGGTAATATTCCATTGTACATATACACCACATCATTTTTATTTATTCACCAGTTGATGGACGTTTAGGCTCTTTCCATAATTTGGCAACTATTCTTTAATTTAAAGAGCAATATTCGGCACAAGGAAGTATGTAAAACTGTAAACAAATAGTCAGAAATTTTAAGCATGTATGTGTGAAACAAATAGCCTAAGAAATGTACCACAAGAATTGATGAAATTAATGGGAGATATTGAGCCATCCTTAATAGATGATTTAATTATCCATGGCTCATTGTGTAATCAAACAGGAAAAAAAGTAAAAGAAATTTTAATGTGTGCCCATTAATAATCTTGACCTACTGTGCATTTCTGTAACACATAATTATAGAATATATATTTTCTCTTATATAAATGAACTATTTATGAAAATTAATCTCATATTAGGTCATAATGCATTCTCAAGGAAGTTCAAAGAATTAATACATAGACCACCTTCACTGAATACAAAAGATGTATGTTAAAAATGAATCACCCAGCAAAAAGTGGAGATCTGTGAAGGGTTGACTGATCACCATTGGAGCAAAATACTCAAAGTTTAAGTTACAATTTTTTCAGAGGACAACTGAGAGGTCAGATGATTGAGCCAATGGTAGAGTCTGAGAGTTATAGTTCTGTGATCATCATAGAAATGTTGGTCCTTTTTGCTTTTCACTGGCAGATAGCCATACCAGAATACAGTCTGCATTTTCTAATTACCTTGCACTTAGGCGTGATTATACATAGGATTTCTGGCCAGTGCAACCTGGCAAAGGTGAGTGACCGTATGTCATGAGAACATAAGTCATCTCATGTGGAAGGTGGCACAATACAACAGAGCAACACAGATTCTAAACTAAAATACTTGTCCTACTGGGGCGCCTGGGTGGCTCAGTTGGTTGAGTGACCAACTTCAGTTCAGGTCATGATCTCACAGTTCAGGAGATTGAGCCCCATGTCATGCTCTCTGCTGACAGCTCAGAGCCTAGAGCCTGCTTCAGATTCTGTGTCTCCTTCTCTCTCTGCCTTTCCCTTGCTCACACTCTGTCTCTTTCTCTCTCAAAAAAATAAATAAATAAACATTAAAATTTTTTAAATAAAAAAATAAAAATACATGAATAACCTACCAAAAAGTGAAAATTTTATTGTAGTAGAAAAACCCATTAAAAAGTCGAAACAGAGGGGTTCCTGGGCTGCTCAGTGGGTTAGGCCTCCAACTTCGGCTCAGGTCATGATCTCATGGTTCATGAGTTCAAGCCCCACATTGGTTTTGTTTAGGATTTTGTGTCTCCCTCTCTCTCTCTGCCCTCCCTCCCTTGCTCTCCCTCTCTCTCTCTCTTTTTAGTGTTTATTTATTTTGAGACAGAGAGAGACAGAACATGAGTGGGGGAGGAGCAGAGAGAGAGGGAGACACAGAATCTGAAACAGGCTCCAGGCTCTGAGCTGCCGGCACAGAGCCTGATGTGGGGCTCGAACTCATGAACCGCGAGATCACTACCTGAGCTGAAGTCGGACGCTTAACCGACTGAGCCACCCAGGCACCCCTATCTCTCTTTCAAAAACAAATAAACATTTAAAAAAAAAAAAAAAAGGTAGAAACAAGGCTCCTGGATGGCTCAGTTAGTTAAGTATCTGACTCTTGCTTTTGGCTTAGTTCATGATCTCATTAGCCTGTGTTGGTTCCTTTGCTGACAGTGCAGACCTGCTTGGGATTCTCACGTGCTCTGTCTCCCTCTCTCCCCCTCTCCTCCCATTCCCCATCCACATGCGTGCTCTCTCTTTCTCAAAATAAATAAATAAACTTTAAAAAGTGAAAATACTATTTCCTTAATATCTATTTGGTCACATGCATGAATGTCTTCTGTCAATTTGGCTCTTATCACCTAGAATTAAAGTTCTCGATCCTAAATTGTTCGCTTGCCCACTAAAGCACCACACAGTATTTTTTATCACAGAAATTTCCCAAACAACCATTTGTAAAATTAAGAAAATCCAGGAAAAAAAACTGATGAAGAACAAAACTTTAATAAAGGGGAAAATTATAAATATAAAGATTCCATGGTGTCATATGAAATATGCTAGAGAATCTGCAATGGATTCTAGACATCACACCATGGTGGAAAATTCACTCATTAAACAAAACAGCAAGGAGTTATGATGAAATCACAGGGTGTGCAAATAGTCCTACAGGCTTTGCCATTCCATATGTAACCCAGCAATATTTTAGAAGGTTTAACACACACACACATACACAAAAACAAAGCACAGGCTTCAAAAAGGCTCTTGCTCTTTAAGAAACAAAATTCATCCTTAGAAAAAGCAATGTATGTGCTCTTGCATTTAAGTCCTTTATGCTTGCATTAAGTTTCTATAAACTCACTAAGAAGTAGATTTTTGTCATATATCATTAAAGCAATATATAAATCTGGCATTGTGTTTAGAATTAAGAATTCCTAGCAAATGAATTTGTACTAAATGGAATATGGGATTTCCCATGCACTTATTCTTAGGGGACATCTTTAATTGATTTTCCTAAACAGTTTGTCAACATATTCAATTCTTCAGGGGAAAAAAACCTAAGAAATGTTTGTGACAGAACAAAGGAAAAATTAAGAGTTGATTGACTGATTTTTTACAAAACACCAAGAATAATTATGTTGATGGAATAAAAGTAACTTCATATGCTCTGAAAGGAAAACTTGAGAGCCATTCATCACAAAACCAAATCCATAAACTAAGGCTTAACTTAATTTGCAATTGTTGAACAGAAAGCTACTATTTAAGGTCCACATTTCCTAATATTCACTCATTTATGCAGGACTTTTGAGTTCAAATTAAAGTTTATTTCATAAATGTTGTATGTACGTACACTTATGTGTACGTTGGCTTCAGTATTTTAACCCGCACCACTTAAACAGTGCAAGACTAATACAAACATTTGGTAAGTGTTACTAGGTTGTTATTACCAATAATGACAATAATGCTTCCCTTTCCCCCCATGAAATCTGGGTGGATTAGACATTTTACAATTATAATGTATAAATGTTTAACATAGATGTGATTTCAAACCCTTATGCCTCAAAATTGATATATTCATTTGCCCTGTTACATATTTATTATTAGAGTTGCTTAACTTTATTTTTTTCCTTTTAATATTATTCAAAAATATAATACATTTTACAAGTTGCTCAGGATCAAAACACCATTTTTTTTTCATTTGTTGTAACTAACACAAGACCTTTTAGCAACTAGTCTAGTTGCTCCCGTACCATTTGAAAGGATAACCTGGTGAAAATGTCCATGCTTCTGTTCTCACCTCTTCTGCTTACATTCCTAACATTTTATAATCACGTATGTGTAAAAATTAGTAATATTTTTGATGGTTTCCTCTGTGGCAGACACTGCTCTCAAAGTTTAACATACCTATTATTTTTATCCTTATCATACTTCTATGAAATATGCTTTAAAAGCCGCTTTATAGAGTACATGAAGAAATAATGAAGTTTATGCTATGTTTTCAATGTTACAAAGCTAATAAGAGGCAGAACTAAAATTTGTACAAAAGAAACTGTGGCTCTCAGGAAATCACTTTCCCAACAGGTAAGTAATATACTATCTCTTCTGTATCATACAGACCTTGGGAAAGAATGAACATTGTAGAATGTAAGTAAACATTTGGAACCACATATATAAACTCCCCTTAAAATCTCTATTGAGGGGTGCCTGAGTGACTCAGTTGTTAAGCATCTGACTCTTGATATAGGCTCAGGCATGATCTCAGTGTTCCATGGGATGGACCCCAGGTCAGCTCCCATGCTGACAGTTCGTGTCCTGCTTGAGATTCTCTCTCTCTCTCTCTCTCTGCCCTGACCCTGCTCATGCGTGCTCTCTCTCTCTCTCAAAAGAAATAAAAATTTTAAAAACTTAAAAAAAATAAGACACCTATTAAATTCAAGTGAATAGTTTACAGACTATAATGAACTTCATGATTTTGCCTTGGATGTCTACAACAAGACACTGTACACATATGAGAGGAGAATAGCTATGATCCCCAGCAGAATCCAAATCGCTGTTCCACAGCTTACTCATCATATGACTTTAGGTGAGTTCTTTAGTCCCCTTACCTCAGTCTCCTTATATGTTGGATAAGAAAAATAACAGACAAGTCTCATAGTCTTATGAGACTGAGTTGACATATGGAAAATGCTTGGGGAAAAAATACCTAGCACAATATCCACTTCATAAGTACTTTCAATCAATTATGTGCTAGGGATATGCAAACAAGATTATGGTGATAGATGATAGATAGATGATAGATTGATAGATAGATTGATAGATGATGAAAGGCAGACAAAAGATGGAAAGGTGGTACTATCAGCCACACTGTTTCATTCTATTACTTAGTCATACAACATTCTCCTAATTCTTATGTAATCCAGAACTCATGCTACACATCCTAACTTTACAACCCGAATTCTACATATCTCATGGCTTCTAGCAATTCTCATGCCGTCACCAACATATCTCCAAGTTGGGAGTATAGAATCTTCTCATCCTCACTCATGGCTCTAAGTTGGTGCTCTTATCTATTACTTCAATGCTGGGACCAACTTACCTTATTGCTGTTGCCCTATTCTACTTTATTCTAGAATAATATTCAATCTTTCTATTTCAACTCCCCAACCTCCTCCTAACTAGAAATGTATCATTTTATATTACACATACTGTCTCCAAAAAGTCATGATCCAATCCTTCAACTGGAGCTCTAGCACTCATACAGTGATGGATTCTCCTTTCTGGTGCCCTCCTACCCCCATATCTTTTTCTGTCCTAATGCAGAGCAGTTCAAACTCCTGATTCTATTTAGGCCATGTCCTCAGAGCCTAAGCTTTCTCTCTAAAAGATTTATTAGGGTACTTCCTAAGCAGAGTAGCCCCGGCATGGTGGGAGAGGCTTTCACTGGCTGGCATGAATAGATCTGTGATAGGAATATGATATCTGTACCACAGGGCAAGAATATCTCCTCGCATTTGATCATGAGCCCTTTCAACATATTACTGGTATATAGTTGTCATACTGATACATTCCTGAATAAAATGATCATGAAATAAACTCTGTTATTTGATTTCATGTCATGAGGGACCCACTTAAGAGGCAGTTAAACCTTTTGGATAAATATGGATAGAAAAGGAGAAGGAGGAGAAGGAAGAAAAAAAGAAAAAGTTTGATGCTAACATGAAACTGGGATAATTCATTAAGCTTTTAAACGACCCCACCCTAGTGAAGAACTCATTACCACCACACCATACACTTAATAGTTAATTTATCCCAATAGGCCCACCTAATATTGCAATAATATTTTAAATCAGATGTTCTCTGGTAATCATACTGAGATCCATTTATTTCAGGAAACCTGTTGCAAAAAAATACTCAGGCCAAAATAATATTTCCATGCTGTTTGGAATCAAATTCTTGGGTTTAACCTGGAATTTTTTGAGTGCCTGAACAGATTCAAATGGAATGCTCACCCTAACCACCTACCCTGGGGAAGTCTAATCCATGCATGCAAGAAGTGAATTTCTGTTTGGGCAAAGTACAAGTGATGTTTCCAAACTTGTGCCCGCTAAAACATTAGCTTTGCCATCTGTTACCTAGAGCATTCATTCCTCCTCCATCACCAGCACAGGCACTAAGGGGCTTGTCAAAAACCAAACCTTAAAATCACAGTCCTGCTTCAACCTCTGATATTAACCAGTAATCTAAGATCTTATTAATCATCTATCTTTTCAGTTTCTCTGAAAAATAGTTTGATATATTACCTCAGCTGCCTAAGTGTATCTTCTTTTTTTTGAAATAGTTTATTGTCAAGTTGGTTTCCATATAACACCCCGTGCTCATCCCCACAAGTGCTTCTTAAAAAAAAAATTTAACATTTATTTGTTTTTGAGAGAGAGACAGAGTGTGAGCAGGGGAAGGGCAGACAGAGAGGGAGACACAGAATCCAAAAGTAGGGTCCAGGCCCTGAGCTGTCAGCACAGAGCCTGATGTGGGGCTTGAACTCAGGCGGTGTGAAATCATGACCTGAGCTGAAGTCATTTAACTGACTGAGCCACCCAGGCGCCCCTAATGAAGGATGTGGGCATCGTATTTTCATGAAATGGAATTCATTCAGCTGATTAAAGAACAAGAGAAGTTGATACTATCTGAAAATTACATCTGCATCCATAATAAGAGCTTATTGAAAGTATTGGTTATCTCCCTGACTCACAGATTCCACAGTCACTTACTGTGTTGAGACTCCATCCCAAATGCTGTGATTGATGCTGGAGCCAATGGAAAAGGTTGAGAGAGCATTGGTCTCTCAGAATTCAAACAAGAGCCCAGAACCTGATTAGTTAAAATAGGTAGGACTCAATGGATAATACTGAGATAGCAGAGAACCAGAAGTGAAAACCAAAGTATTATCAAACTCAGAGGGAATATAGTAGTTGAGCCTTTACTGATGGACTGGGGAAGGGTGGGCTGAGGACACAGGTAACTGGAAAACATGCTCAAAGAAAGGATGTACAAACGTTACCCAAAGCACTTGTCAAGTTTAGAAATGGGAGGTAGATAATAATATGGAAAAAAATCTATTTTCTAGAATTCATTTCTTGGAGAGGTGCTATCTTTGTTTAAAATAAATATTTGGATTATTTGCTAAGGTGTGACGGAGGGAGAAGGGAGGGGGTAAAATTCTATTGTTCTAAGGAGACTGTTTGCTATAATGCTTCACATTAAGTTGCCTGAAGCTGGCAATCAGTAAACTACTCCCTGTTCTGCTCTATATGGTGCTCTAATAATTCTTCTAATTTGGACCTTTTTGTTTAATGTTAACATTGTTCCTGGTCATGCCTAAAACCTATTATCTACATCCATTAAAAAAAAGATTAGCATATTCCTTAGGTGCAATTCTATTTAAATTTAAGAAAGCATTTTCTATCACGTGGGCTTTGAATAAAGCACGCATGTGTTTAACTCACCGCAGAGCTCTAGACACAAACAATGCTTTCACATTCTGACTACATCTTGCATTTTAAGAATGGCTATTTTAACTAATACATGTTTATTTGATACACATTTATTGTGAAAATTACTCAATTTCAGCAAGTACTCAACTTCTATCTCCTGAGAAGAACATCAGTTTAGGTCTTTAGAAAGTAATATGAATACCCAGTAATACAGTGTAGATTACAGGAAGCTATATTGTGCTTTGTGTGGAAAAAAATTAATTGGTAAATACTAAGTTTAAAAATTGTATTACTCTTTCCATCCACCCCCAGTCTCACCCTTACAGATAAAATGAGAGCTCTAGTATTTTGTGGATGGGAAGCATTTTACACAGATGAGGAATAAAATATCCAGGAAATTCTAGTGCTGCTTGCACTGGGAACAGAAGAGAATACTTTTCTTGTTGTAGTTTACACTTCACTGGGTTTTTTGTTCAGGGAATTGAAATTAAGGTTGATTATAAAAAGGCATTATAGGGGCATGGCTCAGTTGGTTGACCATCTGCCTCTTGATTTCAGCTCAGGTGTTGAACCCAGGGTCATGGGATCAAGCCCCATGTTGGGCTCTGTGCTGAGCATGGAGCCTGCTTGAGATTCTCTCTCTCTCCCCCCTCTCTTCTGCTTGCTCTCTTTTTCTAAAATAATAAATAAGTGAATAAGTAAATACATACCTACATACATAAATAAAAACGCATTATAAATATTAAGGTTTTTTTTTTTTTAGGTTAAATCCATAGACATTGTATAGAGATGAAAGTTGGCACTTGATTACTGGGAGGTGATCTCTACACTCCTGGATAGAAGTCCTGTCAGATAGGAGTGTTTGTTTTACCAGAGCTTTGGCTACCAGGCAGTCTTAGCAATGTAAATTTATGATGAGGGATCTTAGGGTCTAAAGGTATCAGCCCAAACTTTCGGGAGAGGCTGCAAGGTGAATGTCAGCCAAAACAAGAAGTAGATCAAGCCCCAGTTAACACTTGAGACACCAACAGGTTCTGGTTGGTGGTGCTCCGCATACTGTCACACGTCAAGAGTGGGAAGAGGTAAAAACTCACATGAGCCACAGAGAGAGAATGATGGAAACTTCTGGTTCCAGCCCTGGAAGACTCTTCCCTTGGCTGAATTTAATTCATATCCTTTCACCATAATAAAGTGTAAGTGTAAATACAGGGTTTTCACTGAGTTCTGTGAGTCTTTCTAGTGAACTGTCAAACCTGAGGGTGGTTCAGGGGGACTCTCAAATTTATATTCAGCTGATGTAAAGCAAGGGTTTAACCTGGGACTCCCAGACTTATAGCTGATATCTGAAATGAGGGCGTCTTGGGAGACAGGGATCATAAAATTTCCTCCCTGTGGGCCATGATTTCTGGATTTTCTTTCCTAGTGCAGGAGGAGACAAAGTATTACATACCTTTCTTAAGGGGAGGTATATAGAACAGGGAAAAATAGTATTTTACATTTCCCAAAACACTGTTCATTATTCCTCTTTAAAGGCTTAACAGATTCTATATAGTTTCCTGCAAGATCTGGGATTCTTTCCTATTTATTGACTCTATGACCTTGAATTTGCCACTTAGTCTTAGACTTAGCTTTCATACACATGTCCTTATGGGTGCTACATTAGCCTTTATTTGAAATAAACTTTGTGGATATTAAATAGCATAATGCCTATCAACATTTTAGTTTTAATACCTTTGTCAAGTTTAAGAAATCTGGTCTCCCATTCTGAAAAGACACTTTTTTTTTTCCAATTGTGACCTTCCTTCTCCTCTTCTCATTTTGGGATGGGAACAAATAGCTACCAACTGTGAACTTTCTCCAGATGGAATAACAAGGAGAGAGAAGCCTAAATAAATAGTTCTTACCCAAAAACATTCCTACACCTGGTGCTTGTAATTGATATTTTTCTTGTTAAAATACAAAATGAAAACAAATAGAACATACTTAGAGAAACATATATTTAGAGATATTGTGTGCAATATTATTTCAGGAAATGTCCACCCCAAGAATAAACTTAAATACTTAAAACATTAAAAGAAATCTCATAAACGTTTCATGTTAAGTAGGGGCACATTTATTGTTTTTAAGTTTATTTATTTGTTGAGAAAGAGTACAAGCTGTGGAGAGGCAGAGAGGGAGGGAGAGAGAGAGATCCCAAGCAGGCTCCACACCGTCAGTGCAGAGCCTGATGCGGGGCTTGATGCCACAACTGTGAGATCATGACCTGAGCCAAAATCAAGAGCTGGATACTTAGACTGAGTCCCAGGCACCCTAGGGGTACCTTTACCTTTAATATATAACAATTAAATGACTTTCTTCTGCAAAAATATATTATTATTATACAACCTTTGGTATCATAATGAAACTATCATATTTATCAATATTCCTGTGCACCATTTAAAATACACATCTGCATACCCAATTCAACTACAAAAAAAAATGTTTTGGGTTGAATATTCTTTCTTTGACTTCACAAATTTGTATACACCGTTACCTTAACACAGCAAACCTTTCCTCCTCCATATTTGCAAAGATTTTTCACATTCTTACGAGGACTCTTAATTTTATCATTTCTTCAATCCTACAATACACACTATTTGACATTAAAGTGTGAAACACCAAGAGACATCATATATTTAAACTGTATTCTGGCAACTCCCTACCTCTCACCCCATGAGGGTACCAACCCCATCCCCAGCCCTCTGTGCATAGTTTTGACGTCAGCATTTTTGTTCTTCATTCCAGTAACCTATTTACATGTGTATTTCCTATAATGGACAGCAGGATCCTTGGGTGTTTGAGCTTCCTGTTAGAGAAACTGGTTTCATGCAACCTTCTCAGAGCCTGTCTTGGCAGAAACAAGGACAGCAGCCTCATTTTCCACCACACATAAGGCCCTGGAGCGATGCATTATGTATATTCCTTCTCTCCCTATGTGCTGCTCTAACACGAGAATTTACATAAATAAATAAACAAACAAATGGAATGTAATGGGATGGAATGGGATGGAAGAGAATGGCATGGAATGGAATGGAATGGAACGGAACGGAATGGAATGGAATGGAAGGAATTAAGGTGAAGTAAAATACAGTAAAATAAAATTATTATCTTTGTGACCTCACTAAAGTGGCTCTAGCATGGACAAGGTTTTAGTGGCACATGTCTGTCCTCCTTGGTGGTCTGATTACACCTACAAGTGCCTCCTCTCACCATTGTGACACTATTGTAATACATATTATAGAGCCTACCAGAATGGGCGACACTTACTTATGTTTGCCTCCTGTACAGCAAGCTCCTAGACATCACTGACCTATCTCATGCATCCCTGTAGCCCCAGAAACAACCACACTACCTGGCATGTAGTCAGCATGGTTCTGATCTGAGTAAGTAACTTGAAACATAAAGAAATAAGAGTGTGCAGTTGGGAGCGGAGCGCCTGGGTGGCTCAGTCTGTTAAGCATCTGACTTCAGCTCAGCTCATGATCTCACGGTTGTTGAGTTCGAATCCTGCATCAGGCTCTCTGCTGACAGCTTGGAGCCTGGAACCTGCTTTGGATTCTGTGTCTCCGTCTGCCCCTCCCCTGTTTGTACTCTCTCTCTCAAAAATAAAATAAAAATTAAAAAAATGTTAGAGTGTGTAGCGGTATGCTGACCTTCAAGGTAGGCATAATTCTATTCCTTGCAGAGTCATATAATGAAGCTATGTTGTGGCACTCTTTATTGTAAACCCTTGCCCAATTTTAAAGTCCATGGTCTTAATAAATAAGAGACGTTTCTTGAAATCTGTACAGTTAAAATACACAAGGACTTGGCCCTATATTTTCAATTATAACTATGAAAACTAGTGCATGGCACAATAAATCCTAAGCCAGGGAAGAATCAAGAGCCTACAATTGATTTAAATATTCACAAATTCAAGTGAAACATATAAATTTTGCAGTTAAATTAGGTAAAATAAATCCACCCAGATGTCTTGCCAAATATGAGTACACATAGCTGCTGTCTTTAGCTCCTTCATACATATGTCCCCTTGAAGCAGGTGTATATCCATATTCACGCAGGAAATAGTGTGTTCTTGCATATCAAGTATGAGAGAAGAATGAGTGTACAGATGAAAATAACTGCTCTCTAAGGGAAAACTCTTCAATTGATGCTAGATTTGCATTTCTGCCCATATGTGTTTACATACCTTGAGTCGTACGTGAGCAAAGTGTATAATTCTGATGTTTCTATTCCTGCTGCATCATTCTGGCACAGAGTTATTGTAACATATCACCCTAAATGAGCTGAAATTCACTGGGGGCATCCCTTAAATATAGCTTGTAAACACTGAAAAGCACTTTGTGGTTGAGGGGCAATATAATTCAACATATCACTACGGTAACTCCGAGGAGGATCAGAAAATACGTTACTGTAAAGAATATAATTGCTAATTCTTTCCTCTAAAAAGTTTATAAGGTTTTCATTTTATAGCCTTTTTTTCTTATAAATGTAAGGCATGCTTCTTGCAGAAAACCTTAAAAAATTCACAGAAGTGTGAAAGGTAGAAAGGTGTTGGGAGAAAATAATAAACTCACATGCTTCCCACGCACCTCATGTCAATTTTACACGTTATATGTCACGTTATATGTATTTACTGTATTACAAGTAGAAGGTAGAAAGTAACTTTAATGGCTAAAAGGTCTCTATGCTTTCCTATAAACTGCCCAAAATAATAGGAGGACTAGTTAAAAGTGTGATGCAAAACTGGAATCTCACAGTGAACAGAAAAGAAATCTATGAGAATACTAAATATAAAACAACAGTTCAGTCCGGGGCTAAGAGCGAATATGTCCGTGATATGCACTACGGGCAGATAAGACACCAAAATGCCCCTCAGCACTAGAGAGGCAAAGCTCTAAAACCTCAGGATACTGCCCGGCACAATCACTGTTCTTGAAGTCCAGCCTTTCAAACCTTCACTGTGGATTCTAAACTTAGAAGCATTAACTTTAAGTAAAAGTAGTTTGTTTTCCTGTCCTTGATTTCTTTTTTAAAGATTTATTTGGATAATTACAAGGAGAAAAGGGAAGGAGGGAAGTGATTTTAGGGATAATTTCCTCACGTTTTTTCGGAGCACAGTTTCCAGAAATGAAATCTGACAGAGAAGAAATATAATAATCATATACTCAGTTCATAGGGTGATAACAATAAAATGCAGGCATTAAGCATACTATGTTCTGGGAACACTCCTAAGCTCTTTACGTCTCTTTTTCTCCTCAATTCTCACCACAGCATGATCCGTTTGTGCTAATTTTTCCATTTTACAGTTGAACGAACTGAGGCACAGACATTTATATAAATTCCTTTGCATCACATAGGCAGCAACTGCCAAAGTCAGACTGTGAACTAAAGCACGTGGGAGCTAGGGTCTGATTTCATAAACATGGTAATGGAGACTTTACAGTCATCTGCTCATAAAATATCAAACCTGAATTTTCATGTCACAACAAATTTTTCAAAATACAATTTTAAGTAGCTGCAGAGCATTCCGTCTTGTAGAGATATTAAGGCTCACCTAATCAATCATTCCTCTCTTCTTTAGATTGTTTCTATTTTCTTGCTATCATGAATTCAGCTGTGATAAGGCAGTACCAAATACCTAGTTACTGTATTAATGGCTTTGAACTTATTTTTTTCTATAGATATTTTCAAATGATTTCTGATAGAATTTTACCCACTTTTGTTTCAACAGGAGCCTGTAAGAATACTCAGCTCATCACATGCTTAATAATATAAAATACTACCAACTTAATTTTAATGTGTTGGGATTCTGTGATCTTTAAAGCAATTTGTATGAACTATGTATCAGATTTTCTGATTGTTTCTATGAAGTATCATAGTAGGACGGAAAAGGAATTCCAGATTTGAACACAATTCTTAGCTGTGTGACATCACATTTGAGTTCTTTCTTAGCTTTAATTGTCTTCCTTACCTAATAAGTCTATGTCATACACCCTCCAATTCAGCGGCTGGTCGTAAAATAAATATTATGTGAACATGCTCTGTCAACTGGAAAGTGCTATCCAAACTTATATCATTGGCTGTTGATATCATGAAGAATGGATAAATTACATCTTTTAATGGGGAACAGGAAACTGAAATGCTAACACTGTTCACGACAACACTAAAATTAATGTAGCTCAATCTCTGTTTTATCCTGGGCTCTGATCTATTCACTCTATGTGAGGTTTATGAAGTCATACCCAAAGTCTACAACTTTTGTTTACAAAGAAAAGGACATTAAGAGAGGTATATTTCCTTTTTAGGGTCATGAGGTGGACAGCANCGGGTTTTCGATGTAGAGTATCATGTCACCTGCGAAGAGTGAAAGTTTGACTTCCTCTTTGCCAATTCTGATGCCTTTGATTTCCTTTTGTTGTCTGATGGCTGATTCTCGGACTTCCAGCACTATGTTAAACAGCAGTGGTGAGAGTGGACATCCCTGTCGTGTTCCTGATCACAGGGGGAAAGCTCTCAGTGTTTCCCCGTTGAGGATGATGTTTGATTCTCTTTGAAAGCATAAAGACATGTAACATGCATTCATTTTAGAAATCATTTTATTTTACTTTTATTTTTCAATAGATTTTATTTTTTAGACTAGTTTTAAGTTCACAGAAAAATTGAGCATAGAGAAAGTTCCACTGACAAAGCATTATCTTAACCTGAAGTCTGTGCTTCCAATAAGGCTCACTTGTGGTGGTGCACATTCTATGGGTTTTGACAAATATAAAATGACACATATCTGTCATGATAGTATCATATAGAATAATTTCATTGCCCTAAGAATCCTCTGTGCTTAGCCTATTAATCACTCTGTCCTATCTAAATTCAGACAACTATGGGGCACCTGGGTGGCTCAATCAGTTAAGCATCTGACTTCGGCTCAGGTCATGATCTCATGGTTTTTGAGTCTGAGCCCCACGTTGGGCTCTGTGCTGACAGCTCAGAGCCTGGAGCCTGCTCTCTGTCTGTCCCTCTCTCTGTCCCTCCCCTCCTTGTTCTCTGTCTCTCAAACATAAATAAATGTAAAAAAAAAATTTAATAAGTAAACAAACTCTGGCAACCACTATTAATTTTACCATCTTCACAGATTTGCTTTTTCCAGAATGTCATATAGTTACAGTCATATACAGTATGTCGTGTTTTTTTTTTAGATCAGCTTCTTTCACTTAAAAACATACATTTAAAGTCCTTCATGCCTTTCATGACCTGAGAGCTCTTTTTTGTTTTAAGTTCTGAATATTATTTCATTGTCTGAATGTACCATAGCTCAGTTAATCATTCACCGATTGGAAGACATCTTGGTTACTTTCAGGTTTTGGCAATTATGAATACAGCTGCTGTAAATATACATGAGCATTTTTTTGTGTGGATGCAGGTTTTCATCTCGTTTGGGTAAATAACAGGGAGCACAACTGCCAGACCTTATGGGAAGAGTCTATTTTATTTTGTAAGAAAATGCAAACTTCTTTGCAAAGTGGCCATACCATTTTGCAATCCCACCAACAATGAATGAGCATTCCTGTTGCTCTAAATTCTCACCAGCGTTTGGTGGTCTTAGTGTTTTGTCTTTTGGCCATTTGCACATTTCACCATTTGCACATTTTCCCAGATGTAGAGTGTTATCTGGCTATACAGCAGAGAACACTTCCAAGAACACATCCAACACAAAAGTTCTATGCTGATTTCAATACAATTGAACAGATTCTCGGTGATATCGAGAATACACTTCCTCCTAAAACAATAAAGAATTTCATACTTTAATTCAAGAAGCAATACAAACAAGACCTATTGTGATTGCTGAAACAACAGACTATGAAGTCATATAAAAACTCCATAAATGTTTATTGTTTTATTTTATAGACACTCATTATATTAAAAATAAATAAATTATGCTAACATAGGTTTCCTTTCTTTAACATCCTCTAAGTATTTTTAGATATCATTCAACTAATTATAATAAAATGAAATGAATGAATGGGACAGGTTATCATCTAAGAACATAGCTCTTGTTTATTAGGGGGATTATGAATATCAACTTTCCATTTTGATCTTTGTAGGGTGTGTTACTAAGAACTAAGATGAAACTTGCAAAATGAAAAACTCAATGGATGAGAACTTGAACAATCTTTCATAAATGTTTCCATTCAGCACTAAGTATAATTATACAAAACATTAATGAGAATATCAATTGTTTATATTATTTGACTATTGATCAGTCTGTGTTAGTATGTATTTTCTTGATTAAATATATTTGAAATACTTGGCAGATTTAGATTTTACACTCTATTTATTATTATTATTATTACCAGAAAAAGAAGATAGTGCAATTTAGCTCACTTGCTACTGTAATGCATCCTGCCAGAGAAGAAAGCAAAATTAGAACACTATTTACTACATGCATAACATATATTATTTTTCCGTCTATGTTATTTATATGACAATATTTATCCAGTCAGTACTCTTTAGATTTATCCACATATTTAGCATTTCATGTCTTGTCACTGCTTTGAGTATCTTTGAAATCTAGTGTTGATTTAAAACAATAATATAATGCTTATTTTAGTTTGTGTCTCTTGGTAATAAATTCCTTTTTGTTTTGTGTGAAAAAGCATTTAATTTTGCCTTTACTCTTAGAGGATATTTTAGGTAGAGAATTTTAGGTAGTTTTTTTCTTTTTCATTTCTTTCTTCACATTGAAGATACTGAACCATCTTATGACTTCTATTATTTCTAGTTAGAAGTCAGTTCTCATTTGTTCATAAGAATGTAGGATATCATTTTTCTTATACAGATTTTTATTATCTTTAATTTTGATATCTGTGTTCTTATTTTGCTAGTAGTAGTTTTAGTTGTGAAATCCCTTGAAGTTTCCTTAGAAGTTCAATTTTGGGAGGTGCCTGGGTGGCTCAGGTGGTTAAGCAACTGACTTTGGCTCAGGTCATGATCTTGTGGTTTGTGGGTTCAAGTCCTGCATCAGTCTCTGTGCTGACGGCTCAGAGCCTGATGCCTGCTTGGACTCTGTGTCTCCCTCTGCCTCTGCACCACTTGCACTCTCTCTCTCTCTCTCAAAAATAAATGAACATTAAAATTCTTTTTATTTTATTTTATTCACAAAATTACTTGTAGCAATATCTTATGGACTAGCATAACATTAAATTATCCCAGAGAAGGTTTGTGCTTTTTTTTCTCCTAGACATCTGCAGGAAGCAGCTATCTGAGATCAACTTAACACATGTTTTATGAACTGGAGGGCTAGGGGCATTTGAGGACAAACAAATATTTGTTGTGGAAAGCTGTTTCATGTGCTGTAGGGGACTGAGCAACCTCCCTTGTCTCTCTTCTTTAGAAAGCAATACCATTCCCTTCCCCTAGGTGTGACAACCATAAATATCTCCAGACATTGTCAGCTGTCCCTTGGGAAAGAAAAACCAACCCACACACACAAACAAAAAACAAAAACAAAACAAAACAAAACAAAACTTGCCACCAGTTGAGATCCACTGACTTAACACAATTTTAGAGAATGAGATAGATCACTGGCACTCCCAAATTGACTGCAGTTATGCCAGAATTCCCAGCATGGCTCTTTTACTTATTCCAGTCAGAAACCTAAGGCACAGTTCTTTAGGGTCACCATCCAAAATTTAAATTTTTACTGAAGTCCCCTCAATCATGGCGGGTTCTAGGCTCTACTTATGATTTCCTTAGGATGTAGGTGTAACTGCATTGCTTTGTCTCTCTGTCTCCTCTTCCAGGTTAGTAAATGTGCCCCAGGTAAAAGCATTCCCAAATAGGGGGCTGCTACTCTAAAGTCTGGGCTAGTAGTACCTCCTTACTATGTTAGCTCTCTGTAGTAATGTTCTATTACTGTTGCAACAATTTGTCACACACTTAGCATCTTCAAAACTAGAGACTTAGTCTCTCACATTTCCTGTGAGTCATGAGTTGGGACACATCCTGGCAGAACTTTTTCCTCAGGATCTCATAAACCCAAAGTCAAAGTGTTGGTCAGGCTCTGGTTCTCAGGATCCTTTCCAAACTCAGTGGTTGTTGATAGAGGTCATTTTCTTCTCACCTCTTCCACTTGGTCCCCTGCAACTTCAGTCCAGCAGAGGTATGATGAATTGTATTTGCATTTCAAATCTCTATGGCTTCTGCGGTTACAGAAGGGCTCACGTGCTGAAATTGTACAGCCGGATGATCCAGGATAATTCCATTTTAAAGTCAATGTTTTGTAATCGTAATTACATCTACAAAGTCCCTTTTGCCTAAACAAATGCATCAATATATCTCCTCATACTCACCATTCCAGGGACTAAGGTGTAGAAACATCCTGAGGGCTAAACTTCATCACTCTCATTGATGCTTTCAAGAAGATTTTTTTTTCTTTTTAGTATTTTTCTAGTTTTTCTAGTTGTCCTCAGCCAAAGCATTGGCCTGAATGACTTACTCTGCCATTACTTAAAGTGAAGTCCTTTTGCTGAAGTTTTTGTTCAGTGCCTTAAACATTTCTCTTACAATTTTCTCCATTTGACCAGCATGGGGTATAATAATGCCATCTGTGTACTAGGCTAACTAGGTTCAAATCCCAGGTCTTCGCTCACTTTTTTAAAAAAATTTTTAATGTTCATTTATTTTAGAAAGAGAGAGAGAGAGTGAGCAGGGGAGGGTCAGAGAGAGAAGGAGACACAGAATCTGAAGCAGGCTCCAGGCTCTGAGCTGTCAGCACAGAGCTCAATGTGGGGCTCCAACTCATGGACTGTGAGATCACAACCTGAGCCGAAGTCTGACGCCCAACCAACTAAGCCACCCAGGTGCCCTCTCACTTACTCTTTTTTTGACTTTATGCAAAGTTCCTCATTTCTCTATGAGTTAGTGTCCACACCTATTAATTTGTAACTACATTACCTAAAATATTGAATTATTGTGGAATTGAATAAAGATATGTAAAGTCACTTTGAATATAAAAACATGTATAATAAATGTTAATTTTCAGAATATTGATTTTCATTATTAAACTTTAGAAGAATGTATTTATATTTAAAAATTCAGATAAATGAAAAGCAGCCTACTCATCTATATTGTAATTCCCAAAGAAAACACATCTGTAGAGGTATCATTGTATATTGCCTATATTAATCCAAAGGATAAGCTATAACCAGATATTTAAATAAAAGCACACACACACATCACATACACACCCAACAAAATAATAATTTCTACCACTCTTTAGCCTTGATTATTCTTAAAACTCTAGAAAGTTATTATCCTAAATGAGATAAACTGTCTTGTCCTGGGATCAGTTTTCGGTGAGATATGTAGATTTTTGGCAGCTTATAAATATAATGTTTTTTTAAAAAATGTTTCAGCAGTAGGCAGAAAACATTGTATGAAAAATTAGTCTTAGCTGTACAACTACATAAACAGAGGATACGATCACAGCTTTTAAAGGAAACTTTGTTGAACATGTTTAAATTCAAGTTGAAATATAATGTTTTAGTACATTCTCACCAATTCTCAGAGAACAGTGTCACACATAATTATAAAGAACTCAAAAAAAGCACAAAAGGCCATCTGTGAAATTTGAACAAAGCTGTTGAAAGTACTTCGTTCATCTTAAAGTTAGAAATTCTACAGTTTAAGTAATTGGTATTTAGATGAGTGGAAGCTCACACTGGGGGAAAAATTCACTGGGGAAAAAAATCAAATATAAGAATGAATGATTTGTGTAACTGTGGCCATCTAAAAGTATTCCATTAGAATAGAAATAATGTATTCATTTTACACATAAAAATAATACTCTATGAAAAAATATAATAATATAGACAAATATTAAAACAGAAGAAGTAGCAGCCACTAAAAATTCTTGAATTATATCCGTAGTCAAATTCATCATGTTTTACTAGCCACTTCACAGTTAACATATTAAAAAGATATTGGTGCTAGGAATTGAGAAGCTGTTTTCCCCTAAATCAAGTGTCATCACTTCTTTCCCTAGACCTGTTCAGTCTCCTTCCTCCATCGCCTCATTTTCGTCAAAAGCATCTCAAAGACTCTGGTTCATAAACTTTGCCACACTTTAGAATCCTTATGAGGTATTTTAGCAATTCTATGCCTGGCTTCACTACAGACTAATTTATCAGAATTCCTGGAAATCAGACCCAGTCATCAATTTTTTAAAAACTCCACAAGTGATCCACATGTGAAACCACGTTTGAGGACCAGTGTTTTACAAGCTACTGCAGGTCAAATGTAGAGGGTATTTGAAAGATAAGATTATTTAAAATATGGGGATACAACAAAAAAGTAAATACAGATGTTACAGCTTAAAACATTAAGCGCCCTATTGTCATTAAAATCTTAGAATTTTAATGGTAACTAGACTTTTGAGAGTGATAACTTTCTAGTATACACAGATGTTAAATTATAATGTTGTACACGTGAAACTTATTAACAATAAAAACATTTCTTAAATGCCCTGTATGTCTTCTAGGTAGGAATCCAGTCCATGGCAGTTTGGTAGGTAACTGATTTGAGCACCTATATTGTGTCTTATGTAGCTGTTGTAATAAACCTACCAATTCTAAAAAAAGAATCCTACTATAGCTTATGAAAGTCTGTGTATTTTTGTGTAAACATACATCTGTGTCCATGTGTGTGTTTAATATGGATGTTACTAATTCTTAATATTAGTGTTAATAATATTACTGTTATATACATAAATGGATATGCCAGTAGTGAATATCAGAATATATATGAACATAAAATATATACAGATATAAAATTTAAATACACATTTTTTCACTTATTTTATGAAAAAAGGCTAAAATCTCTGACCTAGAGAATGAATGGCACAATCCAATTTAACTTTACACAAAAGCTCAGCTGCATTCGACAATCTTTGTTAGTGAATATTCAATGATCTCTTAATATTTCAAGTTTACTTTTGTAAGTGACACGCAGTGAGGTTGTGACTGTTCAATTCTTAGAGGGTCTTTCCTTATACTGAACTTAAATGTACTTCTAAATTGCAATAACTAATTCTATTTTTGCCTTATGAGTTAATTTGCAATAAAAATTGCTAATTAAAGCACCCTTCACTTGTTGTGTACAATGATGACACTGCTCAGCTAAAATAATATCTGCTCTTAAACAATTAAAATGCCATAGGTGAATTGCTTTAAACATGAAATTAGTATTGACTATAACTAAAGGTAAGTCAGTATAAATATGTAAGTCAGTTTTCTATATTGGTTTGCTAGTTAGTACTACAGACTGGGCAGCTTAAAAACCAGAAATTTATTTTCTCACAATTCTGGACACTAGAAATAAAAGATCAAGGTATTCGCTAGGGTCCATTTCTTTTGAAACCATTCCTCTTGGCTTATAGATGGCTACCTTTTCCTTATGTCTTTACACAGTCCTTGTTCTGTACATGTCTGTGACCTAATCTACTCCTCTTACAAGGGTACTAATCATATTGTATTAAGGTTCACATTATAACCTCATTTTAACTTAATTGCTGATTTAAAGATCCTATTTCCAAATACCATCACATTCTGATACCGTGGCTTAATGTTATGACTTCAACATATAAACTGGGGAAGGGGGGTGTGTGCACAATTCAACCCACGATAAAGTCATAACTGCCAGTGCCTCAGGCTATGACCTTATTTTAAAGTAAGGCTATTCACTGATATAATTGGCTAAGATGGGGTCACACTGGAGTAGGGTAGGTTCTTAAGCCAATATGATTGGTGTCTTAAAAGAGAGAAATCTGAGTACAGTCACACAGGGAGAACACTAACTGAAAATGAACACAGAAATTAGGGTAATGCATCTACAAGCAAAGTAATGCCAAACTTTAATGGCAAACCACCAGAAGCTAGTAGAGAGTCATGAAACAGGTCCTTCATCACAACTCTTATAACAAAGCAAGTTTCTGACACCCTCAGCACAGACTTCTAGTCTCTGGAACTAGGAGACAGTACATTTCAGTCATCCTAGTTTGTGGTACTTTGTTATTACGGTGCCCGCAGAAAACCAATACATCCCCTTTTGAAATAGTCTTTCAACACAGATAAAGCAAAACAAAACTTGTTTCACTTGTTTATAAAATGAATACTTAAGTAAATGATTAAAAATCATCTGAAATAATTTGTGTATCAGATATATCATGGCAAAACTAGAGAATCACTGAGAAATAACTAAAGTTACCCCTATTAAGAACCAATGTTAGATAATTAACATGATTTTTTTTTTTTAATTTCTAGGAGAGAGAGAGAGAGAGAGAGAGACACACACAGCGTGATCAGGGGAGGGTCAGAGAGAGAGAGAGTCACAGACTCTGAAACAGGCTCCAGGCTCTGAGCTGGCAGTCAGCACAGAGCCCGACGCAGGGCTCGAACCCACAAACCACGAGATCATGACCTGAGCCGAAGTCGGACGCTTAACCAACTAAGCCACCCAGGTACCCCTAATTAACACGATTTTAAATACCAGTAGGCCTTAAATGAACTTTCAAATAAGGCTGAAATTAATTTAGTCCTATTGCAGTTGTTCACAGCTTTGCATGAATGAGTAAAAAGGTTAAATCATTTGTCACCACTGTTTAGTTTTAGGATATCAACTAAATATTTTCAGAAATCAAATGTGGTATGAATTTCATTTTTAGTTTTTAGACTTATTGCTATGGATATTTTCAAAAGAAATGTGTACAAAACCAGTAAAGTTAAAAATATATACATTTATATGAACTGTGATTTTTGTAATTGAAATAAAATTGCCGTTTTTCTTTGTGAATCATTATTTTTTTTAGTTCAGCATATTCATCCTGTTTGTCAAGTTGTGATTCATTTCTCCCACTTTTTCCTCTTTTAACATCTATGAATGCTGTGTTGGTTCATTTTTATGCACACATGATGTCATATTTTTACCAATACAAAACTTTAAATTGATGAACTACATATAACTTCCAAGCAAAGTCAGCCTCTCTTTTTCCCTTATAAGCCCACCTCTATAAAATGAGCATTTCATTGTGTAGCATGGTCAAAATCATAGTTAAATACAATAATAAATTATAAGGTATGCTTGTTATTAATTGAGGAGGCATTCATCCCAAACTTCTCATATTTCCTTATGGAGAAATCGGTTTTCCAGAAACCAGTTGGCTTAACTGGTTCCTTCCTAGACAGCGGTGACTATTTGATTAATAACATTGGTAGAAGCAACCAAGAAACACTTATTTCAGCATATTCTGGCTTTGTTTCGGAACAGACCAGCCTGCAGAAAAGGTTTCTTCTAGTTGCTATCATGTGCTGAAATAGACTGCCCTGCCCAGGCATGAAGACTGCAGTGTCAGTACGCTCATCTGAGAACATGTATAGGGGCTTCCCAATCTCCAGCCAAAGACTAAGAGATAAGGTTAAATCATAAAGACACACTACCTGTGTGTTATTCCTAGCTCCTGTATTGACCAGGTGTGTGATTTTAGACAAGTTTTTATTTTTATTTTTTTAATGTTTATGTATTTCTGCAAGGGAGAGAGAGAGAGAGTGTAGGGAAAGGGGCAGAAAGAGAGGAAAACACAGAATTGGAAGCAGGCTCCGGGCTCTGAGCTGTCAGCACAGAGTCCAACATGGGGCTCAAAGTCACAGACTATGAGATCATGACCTGGGCGTAAGTCAGACGCTTAACCAACTGAGCCACCCACATGCCCCAGACAAGTTTCTTAAAAACGTTGTTTTTCAGTTTCCTAAAATCTAAAATGAAAATAACACTGTGACATTTTTCTTCCAGTTTTCATAAAATTTAAGTGATCTACTAAACATCAAATGCTTGAAAGGCCTTGGCATCCAATAGTCACTATTATTGACTGATACCTGATGGTCTTTTTTTGTTGTTTTTAATTATTCAGTATTTAGTTATAGTAAATGGCAGTTATTCACTGATTCCTAAATTCCCAGCATATTTAGAGCAACATCATAATTTTTAAAATGAGGAAAAAAATGAAAGAAAGAAATTATTACCCCATGATTACATTTGCAGAAACTGTTGAGAAATCCTAATATAGGCCAAGAAATGGAAACTATATGTAGACCATTCTTGTGTTCACAGCTTTTCACATATTATCTAATTAAGTGTAATAAATGCCCAGCTCTGTTCTTTGGTTTGGGGAAGAATGGTAGTACTATTCAAGTTCTGAAAGCATCAAAGACTTGTTTTAAAAACCCTACATAATTATTTGTATACAACTTCTGCCCAAATATTGCTAATTCATTGCTTTAGGATACCAAAATCGCTCTTTGCAACCACCACAAAACAGAATGTTCTTTCCATTATGGACTGCCTCTTATAGCACCCATGCACTATTCTTGGGGTGAGGTAGAAGAAAATACTACCGTATGAGAAATCATTTGACAAGAGAAAGGTACTCACTGATCAACATAAGTTTCTGGAATAATCTAGTCAATTCTATTTTTTAAAAAAAGAACTTAACAAAGAGGAGCAGATATCCTATATTCTACAAGTGTCACAAATTATCTTTCTATTGGTAACATCTATTGATAACATTGACTAAGTAAAATGGATGGAAGCAAATATATGAAAAATGGAAGTTCATATATAAATGAACAGCTTGGGCAATCATAACATAAAGACATAACAATTATGTTATCTAGGGATGGAGACTGTTTTATTACTTCCTTTCAATATACTTTGTTATTCCTCTTTCCATTCTGCACCAGCTCATACTTCCAGTACAATGTTGAATAGGTGTAGTGAGAGCACATGCCTGACTTGTTCTTAATCTTAGAGGACAGAATCCATTCCCTTAGCATTCAATGTGATGCCACATGCAAGTTTTATGAAGTTTAAGACATCTTCTCTATTCTTGGTTTGTGGAGAGTTCCTATCATGGATATTGTCAAATATTTTTGGCATCAACATTTATGATCATATACCTTTATAACTTTTCATGTTAGGTAGAATTTCACCGATTTGATTTTCTAGTATTAAAGTAGATTCTCATTCCTGACATTTAGTCACACTGGCTAATTCTTAATTTATTGTGGGGATATGATTTGCAAAAAAATTTGAGGATTTTGCACCTATATTCAGGAGATATAGTCCATAATTCTCTTTTTTAATGGGTTTTTTAAAATCTGAATTTGTAATAATAGCATCACAGAGTGAGTTCAGAGGTATTCCATCTGTTTCTATTTTCTGATAAACCTGTTGAAGATTGATATCATTTATACTTTAAATGTTTCATAGAATTCACCATTGAAACCCTCTGTGTCAGGCACTTTATCTATTTGTAAGGTTTTAAATTATGTATTTACTTAATAGAGAGCTATTCATATTATCTATTTTTCCTTGTGTAAATTTGCATAGTATCTTTCATGAATTGATCATTTATCAAATGTGTGACCATATATTTGCTCATAGCATTCTTTTATCATCATCTTAATGTCCCAGGAATCTATATTAATAATCCCTCTTTACTGACATCAGTAATCTCTCTCCCTCACCATTTTCTTGGTTATCCTGATAAGCATTCTATTAATTTTATTGATCATTTGAATAGTCAATTTGGTTTTCTTCTTTGTGTTCTTATTTTCAATTTCATTAATTTCTGCCCTAATTGTTGTTATTTCTTTTCTTCTGCTAACTTTAGGGTTAATTTTCTTTCTCTAGCTTCCTAAAGCTGGGTATTTTAGATCTTCTTTTTCTATTATAGGCATCCAACGACACCACCTACAAACTTTGAAAAGCTGTATTTTCATTTACTCGTAAATATTATTTAATTTATCTTAGGACATCTTTTATCCATGAGTTATCTTTACTTATTTTTTATGTTTATTTATTTTGAGAGTGAGCATGCATGTGCAAACATATATGCTAGTGGTGGGAGGGGCAGAGGGAGAAGAGAGAGAGAATTCCATGTAGGCCCCATGTGGGGCTCGAACTCATGAACCATGAGATCATTATCTAAGCCAAAACCAAGACTCAAATGCTTAACCAAAGAGCCACCCAGGCACTCCCCCATGTGTTATTTTAAATACCTTGCTCAATTTACAGATATTCAGGTATTTTCCAGCTATTTTTCTTTCACTAACTTGTAGTTCAATTCAAACAGAATGAAAACATACTTTGAATGGTATTATTTTAAATTTGTTAAGGTATATGACTCAGAATGTGTTTACTTGAGTTTAAAAACTATGTGTTTTCTTGGGGCGCCTGGGTGGCTTAGTCGGTTGGGTGTCCGACTTTCGCTTAGGTCATGATCTCGCGGTTTGTGGGTTCGAGCCCCGCGTCGGGCTCTGTGCTGACTGCCAGCTCAGAGCCTGGAGCCTATTTCAGAGTCTGTATCTCCCTCTCTCTCTGACCCTCCCCTGCTCACGCTGTCTCTCTCTCTCCTAGAAATAAAAAAATAAATAAAAATATTTAAAAAAAAACCAACTATGTGTTTTCTGCTGTTGTTGGATGGAGTATTGTATACATTTCAATTAGATCAAGTTAATTAACAGTGTTAGCCGGTTGTATCCTTATTGATTTTCTTCTTTATTGATTTATCAATTTCTAACAGAGTAGTAATGAATATTCTAATGACTATTATACATTACTTTATTTCTCCTTTCACTTCTATCAGTTTGTGCCTCATGCATTCTGACAGTCTCTTGAGAGATGTACATATATTACTATTATTTCTTTCTGGATAATTACTCCTTTTTCATTGTGTAATGTCTTTATCCTTGACAATCTTACTCATTTTGAAATCTACTTTGTCAGTAATTAATATTAATTCTTCTCTGACTCTGATACTCTGCTTTTGTCTTCACATTTCCTTCTCTTTTATTTATTTTTAAATTTTTTTGTTTTTGTTTTTGAGAGAGATAGAGACAGACAGAGTATGAGCAGGGGAGGGTCTGAGAGAGAGGGAGACACAGAATCTGAAGCAGGCTGATGCGGGGCTTGAATGTATGAACCATGAGATCATGACCTCAGCCGAAGTCAGAGGCCCAACCAACTGAGCCACCCAGGAGCCGTTTTCTCTGACTTTTATAATGACCTTTGTGGTTCCATTGGGCCAACATAATCATGCAATATAATTTTCTGATTTCAATTTCCTTAACTTAAATATATCTGAAAGTCGTTTACCATGTAAGGTGATATGTACAGGTTCCAAGAAATAGGAAATTGACATCTTAGGTGAGGGGGAATTTTTCTGTCTACATCACATGAAAAGCAACAAATAGTATGGATGATGTGGAAATATCAGAACACTGTGCATTGCTAAAATGGTACAACCATTATGAAAAACAATTTGTCAGCAGCTCAGCAAGTGAAATAGAGAATTACCACATGACTCTGCAATGTCACTAATAGATATACACCAAGAAAGTTGTAAACAGATACTGAAAGAAATACTTGTTCATGGATGTTCACAGTAGCGCTATTCACAGTAGCTGATAGGTAGAAACAAACGGCATGCTTATCAACAAAATGGAAAAACAAACAGTGACATATGCTTGCAATGTAATATTATTTAGCTGTAGAAATGAAGCACTGATGCATGCTACAATGTTACAATGTGAGTGAACTTCAAAAATAATATGTAAAGTGAAAGAAGCCAGACCAAAAAATGTCACATACTGTATGCTTCCACTTCTATGAAATACTCAGAGTAGATAAATCCATAGAGACAGAAAAAATAAGTGGCTGCTTGGGGGTGGTGAATAACTTACTTAATGGGTACACATATTTTATGGGGTGATAAAAATGTTCTGGAACTTGACAAAGGTGGTGACTGTATAATATCATGAATGCACTACATGCAATGGAATCTGAATTGCTAACCTAAAACAGTTCATTTACATTCTGTGATCTCATGACATTTAAAAACATTTTATCTTAGTGATAAAAGATAAGAAAATGAGGTACAAATAAATTAAGTAATTGTGCTAATTTATATGATGTGTCTACTCGTCTGGGCCATGGTGTACATACTTTGTATGTATTTTTTCTGGATGTTTCTATTACAGTGTTTTTTAAATGAAGTATATATCTAAATTAGATTTTGAGTAAGAAATAGCCCTCCATAATGTGGGTTTGCCTTATCCAATCAATTGGACACTTAAATAGAACAAAAGGCTGATCTTACCCAAACAAGAGGGAATTCTCTGGCAGACTACAGACTTCACTTGCAGTGTTGGTTCTTCTTGGTCCTAGAGTGAACTGCCTTTGAATTCCAACTGTGGCTCTTTCTTGAGCTTTTAGCCTGCTGGCCTCCATCAGATAGGCATGTGAGCCATGTGGTTTCTTTAAACCTCTTTCTTATCTAGTAAATATACAGCCTATTCATTCTAATTCTCTGGAGGACCCTAGTAATTTATCCAAACTATAGTGGGGCGCCTGGGTGGCTCAGTCGGTTAAGCGGCCGACTTCATCTCAGGTCATGATCTCACTGTTCGTGAGTTTGAGCCCCGTGTCCGGTAAGTCTTTTAATGATACAGGGTTACCTCTTAGAATGTCTTACTTCAAACTTACATAGCATTTTCTTATAGCTAAGTATACACACAAACACATACATAAGATTATATGTATGTGTTACGTAAGATTTTCTTGAACTATGTATACACCCAAACACATACATAAACACAGATCTTTAAGAAGCATGGGGAGAAAAATATAAATTTATATGAAAAATCCCTGATGCTTAAGTTATAGATGATTAATCCACATTTAAATATACTTTTGAATTCTAGTTTTGCTTCTAAAATTTGTTGGAAACATGATATATAGCTCTACTGTATTATTCTACTCAGGTACACACACACACACACAAATGATTCTCTTTACAAATCAAAGAAAAACACTTTTAGAACTACTAAAGAAATTGAAATTGGCCCCTCTATCCCTATAAAACCTCAATGGATTAAATATCATTAAATTTAAAGTATCCATGACTGAAAATATTGCTTATTTAGCTCACTTGAAAAGATGAATGTATTACTCATCAATGAGGGTGGGCTTCAGACTACATTTTTGCCCCTTAAGTTATTAAAAATCAATGTGAAGAAATTGCTATACCAAAAGTTATCAGGAAATCTCTAAAAAGATTAATGACAGAAATGACAGAAATACTAAACCNTATTTTGCTCAGCATAACACCCTCAAGGTCCATCCATGTTGCTACACATCTAAACCAAGTTTCTGACTCAAATTTATTATTTTGGAATAATTATAGAATACATATAATAGATTAAAATTGTGATTTTCTGTTACCTAACAGTTATTTAATAATTTTACTTAAATTATATAAATTACTTAAACTTGCTGAACCTGGAACTCCTTATCTAAAAAAAAAAGAATAGNTTATACTTTAATATTGATGTGTGTATATATATAACATATATATATAATATTCCACAAATAAGATATTTATTTCAATTACATAATATGGAGATAAACAGATATGTTTATCTACGTATGTGTATTAAATTTAAGTGAGATGAGATAATTTATTGGTTGAATCCAACAAAATCCTTCTGGTATTATTCAGTAAATGTATTTACAAGAGAAATCATTATATTAATTTTTT